>NC_057812.1:36627697-36650281 GCF_018294505.1 Triticum aestivum
ATAAAACTATTTACATGGGAAAGCTCCCAACAAGAAAAAGAAGAACAGGAAATCTTTTTGGGTTTTCTTTTTAATTGCTACTACAAGCATAGAAATTAAAACTAGCAAAAAGCTACATCTAATTTTTTGGTTTTTTCTTAAGGTTTATCAAACACACAAGAAGAAAGCAAAAAAGGAAAATAAACTAGCATGGATGATACAATGAAAAAGTATGAGCACCGACAACTAGCAATGAGTGTGTGAACGTAAATGTAATGTTGGTGGGAAATACGTACTCCCCCAAGCTTAGGCTTTTGGCCTAAGTTGGTCTATTGCCATGGATGGCCTGGAGGATATCCAAAGTTGTAGTTGGGGTCGTACTGAGATGCAGCAGTCATTCCATCATGGGCTGCAGCTTGGGGGCAAGCTATCTCAGCCCTCCTCTTATACTCTTCCGCCTCCTCTATGGTTATAAAATATCTCCCTTTTGCATGAAAGTCAAAGAAAGTAGAAGAAGGGAGAGCGACGTGATAGATGCGTCGTCTGTCAAAGATTAGTCGATACTGGAGGAACTGATCGTTCCTCTCAACAAAAGGATGACGAACCATAGCCTCATAATCCATATAAGCAGGAGGCAACTCAATATCATCCTCACATATGGTTATACCAAGAAAATTAGCTATACGGGTTGCATAAATTCCACCAAAGATATCTCCATTAAATCTATTATGATGCAACCTACGTGCAACAACGGCTCCCAAATTATAAGATTTATCTCCTGACACAGCACTCCTAAGAATATTGAGGTCAGGGACACACATGTGACATGCTTCATCCTTACGATTTATGCATCTACCTATGAAGAGAGCAAAATAATGTATAGCGGGAAAATGAAGTCCCCCTATGGTAGCTTGTGCTATATCTCTAGATTCCCCCACAGTTATATTAGTAAGAAAATCTCTAAATTCAGATTTGCGAGGTTCACTAGCACTACTCCATTGTGGATGTTTGCAAGAAGTGGTAAAATTCTCTAAGTCCATAGTATAAGAATTTTCATAAAGATCAAATAGGACAGTTTGAGAATTTCATGAAGATGAAAATTCAAACCTCCTCACAAAGGAACTAGTGAGATAGTGGTAGTGACGGCACTTTTCTGCCTCGAAGCTCACAAGATCAGCGTTACGCAAATATGCGTTAAATTCTTTCTTAATTCCTGCTCGAGCCATGAAGTCCTCTGAAGGCCATTCACAAAGTCGCACCGGAGCGTCCCTTGGTGGTTCATCTTCAGCATCACGCATTGCAAGCCTGGGTCCTTGTTTCCTTGAAGAACCACCTTGGTACATTTTCGTAAGCATATTTTTTCCTCTGAAATATTTCTGAATTTTTTAGTAACTTCAAATAAGAGTAAACCAAGCTCAATTAAATTGATAGCAACTACTCCTACAAGTGCCTAGGACCTATATCATGCATTATAACTACTTGGAAACATATAAATTTGACATGCAAGCTCAAGAACATGGTCACCTAGGCAGCACAAATTTGCAATGAATAAAGCACTAGAACAAAAACTAATTGGACCAATGGAGGAGTCACATACCAAGGAAAAGTCCCCCAAAGCAGTTTTGTGAGAGGTGCTTTGAGCAAGGAGATCGAAAATCGAAGCAAAATGAGCTAGAACTCGTGTTTGAGCTGGATGGTGATTTTTTTGGGAGGAAGAAGAAGTGTGTGGGTGCAGGAATAAGTGGAGGGGAGCCACCATGGGCCCAGGAGGCAGGGGGCGCGCCCAGGGGGTGGGCGCGCCGTGGACCCTCGTGGCCAGGTGCTTGCTCCCCCTGCTGTGTTCTCAGTGCCAGATATTCTCAAATATTCCAAAAAAATCATATTAAATTGGCAGGGCATTTGGAGAACTTTTATTTTCGGGGTATTTTTATATTGCACGGATAATCAGAAAACAGACATAAATTACTATTTTTGCTTTATTTAAACTAAATAACAGAAAGTAAAAAGAGGGTACAGATAGTTTTGTTTTCTATTCATCCATCTCATGCTCATCAAAAGGAATCCACTCACAAGGTTGATCAAGTCTTGTTAACAAACTCATTCCGAGTAACATGGAACCGGAGAATTTTCGAATAACACTAGGTTACCTCAACGGGGATATGCACATCCCCAACAATAAGAATATCATATTTCTTCTTGACAGTAGGAAGAGGAAATTCAAAACCTCCAAAAATAATAAATGGAATTTTTCCAATAGAGTTTATACTATGAACTTGAGGTTGTTTCCTTGGAAAGTGTACCGTATGCTCATTACCATTAACATGAAAATTGACATTGCCTTTGTTGCAATCAATAACAGCCCCTGCAGTATTCAAAAAAGGTCTTCCAAGAATAATAGACATACTATCGTCCTCGGGAATGTCAAGAATAACGAAGTCCGTTAAAATAGTAATGTTTGCAACTACAACAGGCACATCCTCACAAATACCGACAGGTATAGCAGTTGATTTATCAGCCATTTGCAAAGATATTTCAGTAGGTGTCAACTTATTCAAATCAAGTCTACGATATAAAGAGAGAGGCATAACACTAACACCGGCTCCAAGATCACATAAATCAGTTTTAACATAGTTTCTTTTAATGGAGCATGGTATAGTTGGTACTCCTGGATCTCCTAGCTTCTTAGGTATTCCACCCTTCAAAGTATAATTAGCAAGCATGGTGGAAATTTCTACTTCTGGTATCTTTCTTTTATTAGTAACAATATCTATCATGTACTTAGCATAAGGATTCATTTTAAGCATATCAGTCAAACGCATACGCAAAAAGATAGGTCTAATCATTTCAGCAAAGCGCTCAAAATCCTCATCATCATTTTTCTTGGATGGCTTAGGAGGAAAAGGCATGGGTTTCTGAACCCAAGGGTCTCTTTCCTTACCGTGTTTCCTAGCAACAAAGTCTCCTTTATCATATTGTTGATTCTTTGATTGTGGGTTATAAAGATCAACAGCAGGTTCAATCTCTACATCATTATCATTACTAGGTTGAGCATCAACATGAAAATCATTATTAAAATTATCACTAGTTTCATGTTCATTGCCGAATTGTGTTTCAACATCAGAAATAGAGATATCATTGGGATTCTCAGGTGTGTCAATAACAGGATCACTAGAAGGATGCAAAGTCCTATCATTTTACTTTTTCTCCCTTTTAGAAGGACTAGGTGCATCTATATCATTTCTCTGAGAATCTTGCTCAATTCTCTTAGGATGGCCCTCAGGATACAAAGGTTCCTCGGTCATTTTACCACCTCTAGTCATAACTCTAACATCATAGTCATTTTTCTTACTATTTAATTCATTGAGCATATCGTTCTGAGCTTTAAGTACTTGTTCTACTCGAGTGGTAACCATAGAAGCATGTTTACTAATGAGTTTAAGTTCACCTTTAACTGTAGACATATAATCACCCAAGTGTTCAATCATATAAGCATTTTCTTTCAATTGTCTACCAAAGTAAGCATTGAAGTCTTCTTGCCTAACCATAAAGCTATCAAACTCATCCAAACATTGGCTAGCAAACTTAGTAGGAGGGATTTCAGCTTTATCATATCTATAACGAGAATTTACCTTTACTACCTGTGTCGGGTTATCAAGACCATGTGTTTCTTCAATAGGTGATGGATTAAAACCATATATTTCTTCAACAGGCGGTAAATTAAGACCATGTATTTCTTCAATAGGAGGTAAATTTTTAACATCTTAAGCTTTAATACCCTTTTCTTTCATAGATTTCTTTGCCTCTTGCATATCTTCAGCACTGAGAAATAGAACACCCCTTTTCTTCGGAGTTGGTTTAGGAATAGGCTCAGGAAGTGCCCAATTATTTTCATTTGTCAACATATTATTCAATAGAATTTCAGCTTCATTCGGTGCTCTTTCCCTGAAAACAGAACCAGCATAACTATCGAGGTGGTCTCTGGAAGCATCGGTTAGTCAATTATAAAAGATATCAAGTATTTCATTTTTATTAAGAGGATGATGAGGCAAAGCATTAAGTAATTAGAGAAGCCCCCCCCCCCAAGCTTGTGGGAGACTCTCTTCTTCAATTTGCACAAAATTATATATATCCCTTAAGGCAGCTTGTTTCTTATGAGCAGGGAAATATTTAGCAGAGAAGTAATAAATCATATCCTGGGGACTACACACACAACCAGGATCAAGAGAATTAAACCATATCTTAGCATCATCCTTTAATGAGAATGGGAATATTTTAAGGATATAAAAGTATCGAGTTCTCTCATCATTAGTGAACAGGGTGGCCATATCATTTAATTTAGTAAGATGTGCCACAACAGTTTCAGATTCATAGCCATAAAAATGATCAGATTCAACCAAAGTAATTATATCAGGATCAATAGAGAATTCATAATCCTTATCAGTAACAAAGATAGGTGAAGTAGCATAAGCAGGATCATATTTCATTCTAGCAGTCAGAGTTTTTTGTTTAATAAGCTTAACTAATAATTTCTTAAGATCACTTCTATCATTGCATGCAAGAAAGTCTCTTTTAGTTTCTTCATCCATAACATAGCCCTCAGGCACAACAGGCAATTCATATTTATTAGGAGAGCCTTCATCATCACTTTCATCAATATTATCAGTTTCAATAATTTCATTCTCTCTAGCCCTAGCAAGTTGTTCATCAAGAAATTCACCAAGTGGCACAGTAGTATCAAGCATAGAAGTAGTTTCATCATAAGTATCATGCATAGCAGAAGTGGCATCATCAATAACATGTGACATATCATAATTAATAGCAGAAGCAGGTTTAGGTGTCGCAAGCTTACTCAAAATAGAAGGTGAATCAAATGCAGAGCTAGATGGTAGTTCCTTACCTCCCCTCGTAGTTGAGGGATAAATTTTTGTATTCGCGTCTTTCAAGTTCTTCATAGTGACCAGCAGATATAAATCCCAAGTGACTCAAAGAATAGAGCTATGCTCCCCAGCAATGGCGCCAGAAAATAGTCTTGATAACCCACAAGTATAGGGGATCGCAACAATTTTAGAGGGTAGAGTATACAACCCAAATTTATTGATTCGACAAAAGGGCAGCCAAAGAATATTCTCAAGTATTAGCAGTTGAGTTTCAATTCAACCACACCTGGAAACTTAATATCTACAGCAAAGTGTTTAGTAGCAAAGTAATATGATAGTAGTGTGGTAACGGTAGAAAAAGTAATTTTTTTCGTGTTTTGTAGTGATGATAACAATAGCAACGGAAAAGTAAATAAGTGAAGAACAATATATGGAAAGCTCGTAGGCATGGGATCGGTGATGCAGAATTATGCTGGATTTGGTTCATCATGTAACAATCATAACATAGGGTGACACAGAACTAGCTCCAATTCATCAATGTAATGTAGGCATGTATTCCGAATATAGTCATACGTGCTTATGGAAAAGAACTTGCATGACATCTTCTGTCCTACCCTCCCGTGGCAGCGGGGTCCTAATGAAAACTAAGGGATATTAAGGCCTCCTTTTAATAGAGTACCGGACCAAAGCATTAACACAGGGTGAATACATGAACTCCTCAAACTATGGTCATCACCGGGAGTGGTCCCGGTTATTGTCACTTCGGAGTTGCCGGATCATAACACATAGTAGGTGACTATAGACTTGCAAGATAGGATCAAGAACTCATATATATTCATGAAAATATAATAGTTTCAGATCTGAAACCATGGCACTCGGGCCCTAGTGACAAGCATTAAGCATAGCAAAGTCATAGCAACATCAATCTCAGAACATAGTGGATACTAGGGATCAAACCCTAACAAAACTAACTCGATTACATGATAAATCTGATCCAACCCATCACCGTCCAACAAGCCTACGATGGAATTACTCACGCACGGCGGTGAGCATCATGAAATTGGTGATGGAGGATGGTTGATGATGATGACTGTGACGCCCCGAGACCGTTGCGCCAGGTGTCTTCCAGTTATTCGTTGTTGTTGCCTTGTCTTTTGCTTGCGTGTTGTTTTTCATCATGTCATCATGTGCATTGCATCGTCATGTTTTCAAAACTTGTATCCGTTCGTGTTCCCCAGTTCCGTCCGTCGTCCTCGACCCCGTGACCTCCTCCATGCCTCCCCATCACGTTCTCCGGCGCCAAGCTACCGCCCTCCTTCATGTCCTGTGATTGCCACGAACCCTCCTCGTCGCATGCATCTCGTCAAGCAGCGCCGCCGTGCCCGCACGCCTATGAAGAAGCTCTAGTGAGCCAAGCCACGCCCGCGCCCATGTTTCTTCCGTCCCCTTCACCTTCTATCTCTCACACATCTCCCTCTCTCTCTGCTGCGTCTACAAGTGGAGCATCACCCTCGCCGGAATCCTTCTCCTCAGCCGTAGCTTTTGGTCGCCGGAGTTCCTCCGACGAGCTCCTTCGCCGTCCTGCTCGCATGCGCCGGCAGGCTCCCCTGTTTACTCTGCTCCTTGCTTGCGCACACGCCCACGCGCTTTTCTTCTGAATCAGCCAGGTCGGCCTCACGCGAGCACCTGCATGCACGCACCCTCATCAGTTTCCGCACCGCGCTGGTGATCTGCTGCACCTGCAGCCGCTGCTTGCTCCCGTCGCCGGCAAGCATCACCGGGCTTCCATGGTCGTAGCTGTGGCCATGCCTCGCCACAGCTCCTACCCTCACCCAACTAAGCCACCACCTGCACGCGTGCACCCACACTGCATCCCCGCGAGCTGGCTGTTGCTCTGTTGCGGCAGCAGCAGCCGCTTCACTCGCCATCCTCGCCGGTGACTTATGTGCATCCGTGGAGTCCAGACTCCGCCTCCTTGTTTGCTCTTAGGATATTCCGTCGCTACTATGCTAAGTTCACCAAGCCAGCTCTGCTGGTCATCCCAGCGCAACGACAGCAGGAGGTCCTGGTTTCGATTCCCAGGGACCCAAGTTTTGCCCCGTTCATGATTTATTTATTTATTTTTGCACAGAGCCACTCGGCTCGAAGCCTCATCTGGGCCGCTGCACCGTGATGCTTCTGGTCCAAGTATGTTTTTTTCTGCTTAGGGTTTTATCATTTTCCAGTGCCGTTCATCATTTATTTATTTTTGCACAGAGCCACTCGGCTCGAAGCCTCATCTGGGCCACTGCACCGTGATGCTTCTGGCCCAAGTATGTTTTTTTCTGCTTAGGGTTTTACATTTTCCAGTGCATGCATAATTACATCATTTTGCCACTGTTTTTGCATTGTTAATAACTAATTAACCGTGCATCTGATTAAAACAACTTATATTTAAAATATTCTTAGTTTTTCATCTAGTTTCATAATATGTCTTTTTCATCCATGTTTAAAATGCTTAAGATGTTGTTTGTTTAAATTTTCTTAAATAACTTATTAAAATGATTATAATCATAACTAAATAACCGTAGCTTTGATTTTAATAAACTTTATATGTAAATGGGGTAGAAAAATGCCTAGTTCAACATGGTGGCTTTACTTTGCATGTTTAACAACTCTAAAATATGGTTTAGGGCAGAACAATACCATAACCGAAATATGCATATGGGGTTTTACCGGAATTGTTGTTCGTTGCTTCCGGCCTCATTTAAACTTGACTAGATAGGTAGTTTTACTTTGCTTCACCCTCTTGCCATGTTAATCAACATTTAATATTGTTGGATACATAAACGAGATCGAACTAAATAACTTGAATGTGGTGTTTCTTCAACATGCAACTTGGTGTAAGTTGAGCTCCACTTAATTTGTAGTATTATTTGTGCAATTTGCCATGCCATGTTTCATTAAACCGGACATGCATCATACTTGGTTGTGCATCATGCCATGTTTATGTGGTGGTTGTCTACTATGTTGTTTGCTTTCTTTCCGGTAACGTCGTGATGTGAGGACCCGTTCGACTTTGTCCGTTTGTCTTCTTCATGGACTCGTTCTTCTTCCTTGCGGGATTTCAGGCAAGATGACCATACCCTCGAAATCACTTCTATCTTTGCTTGCTATATGCTCGCTTTTTTGCTATGCCTATGATGTGATACCTACCACCTGCTTATCATGCCTCCCATATTGTTAAACCAAACCTTTAACCCACCTTGTCCTACCAAACCGTTGTTTGGCTATGTTACCGCTTTGCTCAGCCCCTCTTATAGCGTTGTTAGTTGCAGGCGAAGATTGGAGCTGGTTCCATGTTTGGTACATGGATATTTTGTTGGGATATCACAATATCTCTTATTTAATTAATGCATCTATATACTTGGTAAAGGGTGGAAGGCTCGGCCTTATGCCTGGTGTTTTGTTCCACTCTTGTCGCCCTAGTTTCCGTCATATCGGTGTTATGTTCCCGGATTTTGCGTTCCTTACGCGGTTGGGTTATAATGGGAACCCCTTGATAGTTCGCCTTGAATAAAACTCCTCCAGCAAGGCCCAACATTGGTTTTACCATTTGCCACCTAGCCTTTTTCTTTCCCTTGAGTCGGTCAGCTCAAGGGTCATCTTTATTTTAACCCCCCCCCCCCCGGGCCAATGCTTCTCTAAGTGTTGGTCCAACTGAGCGATGTCCGAGGCTACCAGGGGCAACTCTGGGCTGGATTACCCGACGTCTTGCTCATCTGGTGTGCCCTGAGAACGAGATATGTGCAGCCCCTATCGGTATTTGTCGGCACATCTAGGTGGCTTAGCTGGTCTTGTTTTACCATTGTCGAAATGTCTTGTAACCGGGATTCGGAGGCTGATCGGGTCTTCCCGCTAGAAGGAATATCCTTCGTTGACCGTGAGAGCTTGTGATGGGCTAAGATGGGACACCCCTGCAGGGGTTATGAACTTTTGAAAGCCGTGCCCGCGGTTATGGGCAGATGGGAATTTGTTAATGTCCGATTGTAGAAAACCTGAAGTTCATCCTAATTAAAATGCACCAACCGCGTGTGTAACCGTGATGGTCTCTTCTCGGCGGGGTCCGGGAAGTGAACACGGTGTTGGAGTTATGCTTGACGTAGGTTGTTTAGGATCACTTCTTGATCATACTTTCTCGAACGTGCTTTGCCTTCTCTTCTCGCTCTCATTTGCGTATGTTAGCCATCATATATGCTAGTCGCTTGCTGCAGCTCCACCTCATACCTTTTACCCTTCCTATAAGCTTAAATAGTCTTGATTGCGAGGGTGTGAGATTGCTGAGTCCCCGTGACTCACGGATACTTCCAAAACCAGTTTGCAGGTGTCGATGTTACCGAGCAGGTGATCCAACCAAGCTCAAGGAGGAGCCCGATGAAGATCTTGTCCTTTGTGTTGTTTCATTCTAGTTGATCAATAGTGGAGCCTAGTTGGGGTCGATCGGGGATCTGTGTAGCATTTGGGGTAGTCTTCTTTTATTTTGGTTCCATAGTCGGAGCTTGATTGTATTTGGATGATGTAATGCTTTATTGATGTAATTGTGTGAAGTGGCGATTGTAAGCCAACTATGTATCTCTTTCCCTTATGTATTACATGGGTTGTGTGAAGATTACCTCACTTGCGACATTGCTTTCAATGCGGTTATGCCTCTAAGTCGTGCTTCGACACGTGGGAGATATAGCCGCATCGAGGGCGTTACAAGTTGGTAATCAGAGCCTTCCCTGACCTTAAGAGCCCACTGCTTGATCGAATCGCTGGCGTTATTGAGTCTAGAAATATTTTGAATCATTTAGGAATTATATATCGGAGAGTTTAGGAAATCTTTTTACTCCCCAGTCCCTTCATCGCTCTGGTAAGGCATCCTGACGTAGAGTTTTGTCTCTTCTCTTCTCAAATTTCACTAAAAAAAATTTAGGATCACGCGGGTATCTTGGAATCGTTCCGATGGTTTTGTGACGAGAACATTGTTCTTGGTGCCTCCTGACATTTAGAGGTTGTGGCAGTGTCCGAGGGAGTTGAGCTGCGAGGTGTTGTCGTCACAATTTTATCGTTGCAGTTCTGGAATACCTGAGATTAGTTTCGCCGACATCAAAAATCTCTTTTATGTAGTTGTTGGTGAGATAACCTCGACGCCACCCATTACTGGGGCGGGAGTTCGGGAGTATTGCCATAACTCGTATAACGGATGCTTTTCGAAGGTTGAGGTAGATGATTTCTGAAGGTTTCCTGGTTATGTGTTGAAGGATGGATACAGCTGGATGTAGGATTTGCTAGTTTTGGGTGAGATATTATGCTTCCCCTGTATCCCCAACACCTGATTGCATAACCGGAAAGGTTCGGGAGTTTCATAAGTGGGAATTCAAGTAGCTCTTAGGATATCTTTCCGACAGATGTATGATATGAAATTGGGGTTCGACGTCTAGTGGTCCGCCTATCCACGGTTGGTTTTACAGTAGTCTCATTGTGTCTTAAAGACTCCTTGGCTATGCCGACTCGGGGACGCTTCGTATGTCATGTGCACTGCCTTGTACATGATGGTGATGTACGATCGAGCCCGTGTAGGCCCCACCACGAAATCTTCGGACGAAATCTCTATCATATGTTTGTTCCGGCTTATTTTGCAAGCCAATCCTTTGTTTTGTTTTGAGTTGTGGTATTCGAGTTGCTTCGAAGTCAAATGTTTATTCCATACATTTTCCTAAGCGGTGTTCTCATACCCCGATGTGAATACTAATCCTTCTTGATCATCGAGATTGTCTTTCCAATCCTTTTCAACCGGCGTGTTTCTCTTCAAGTCAATCTGATCGTTTTGAACATCCGCAAAATCAATTTTCAGTTCTTCTCAACGTTGTTTGTTTCATTCATCCCAAGATGCCTTTGTTTTTCCCGCCCTCCCACCCTTTTTCTTCAAGGACTCAGATTTATCAATCAAGTATCATTTTATTGATGGAAGTCTCTCCATTTTTTTCGTCGATGTTCTTATCCGGTGATTCTCATGAAGGTACTAACGGAGCTTCAAGTTATCATTATTTGTTCTTTTTCTTCTACGGTGGAACCAATTCAAGACTTGTTGATCATATCCTTTTACTCGTTTCAAATACCTTCTCATGTCGGTGCACCTCATATTCATTCTTTTCTCGCTATTCAATTGTTTCGGAGTGCTCAAGATATCCCGAAGATTCGTGCTTACACTCTGCTTTCGTTTAAGCTCTTTCAAGGATGTTATCTCATTCAAGCCATTTAAATTCAACCGGTGCAATCTCTCTTTGAAATCGTTCTATGGTGTATCTTTTTAGTGGGCCCTAACCCACAGGTCTTTTCCCAGGATCTTACCTGACTCTTCTTATGTACCCGGAGTTATTCTCAAATTCATTTCAAAGTTTGACATAAGAATGATTCATCATCAGTCATATGTATTTCTCCAAGATCTTTCAAATTCTTTTCATCGTTGGCTCAACTTTTCCATTCTTCATTCTGGTGTGCCTCAATAATTCTTGGTGGTGTTTCTCGTCATCATTTGAAGACCGAAGAAGAGTTTTTTTTCCTACATATCTTATCATCTCTCTCAGAGATTCGTGGTTCTAGTTCGAGCCCATCCTCTCATAATTGTATTCGATTGTGAGAATTCTTTTCACCCATCCGGAGCTATTCAAGAGTCTTCTCAGTGTGTTATCCAAAGTCCATCAATTCAGGTTTATTCATTCTCAGCTGTCAGTTATCATTCTCCAATCTTATCGGTGCATCGTTCAAGTGATCTCTAATCAGTTTGTGATCCCTTCGTTCTCATGTATCTAGATTGTCTCAACTATCTTCGTTCATTTCACAATTCTTACCAGGCGATTCATCCCTTTACTTCATTCATTTTTAATTCTTACGGTGGTTCGTTCAAGATTTCTCTTCCTTATCAATTCATTTCTGGTTTCAATTCTACCGATGGTTCATTGAAGACCTTCCTCAAGGTTGCGCTATATCTATATTAATCCTTTCTACGAGAATAAGTGGTATGCCAAATCCGTTGCTTGTCATCAATTTAAATTGGTGAAGGATACGCATAACATAATTCTTATTCTTGTTTCATCCAAGCGATTAATTCCTTATTCTGGAGGTTCATCAAAATTCTTGATTTCTTTTTTCATCTTTCTTTTCTCGAGCTCCAAGCTCTTTCAATTATATCTACACGAGGATCCATCTAAATCATTACAAGGTTTCACCTTGTGTTTTCAACTTCTCTTTCCTTTCTTTGGATCATTCCTTTTGTGTACCGGAGTTCTTCATGAAGGTTCTACATGATGGTTCATCAAGGATTTATATCCCTTCTCCCAGTGTTCATTGAGATTTTTTTTCTAAGGAGCTCAAGCATTCTTCATCTTCCAATCCGGAGTGCAATTCTTTCACGCATATCTTTTGAGGTGGTGCTATGTCATTCTTGATATTTCCCTTCGTGCTTCATGATTCACAAGTTATCAAGAATGAGATATCTTAAATCCATCAACCTCTTCGTTGGAGTTATCTTGGGTTATAGTTCACCTAAAGCCTTCCCTAAGGATTGTTGCTATTTGTGGTGCTTATAAATGATCCAAGTTCTTCATTTATCCTTCCGGTGAAATAATCTTCTCGTCTCCTTGTTCATATCAATCCAATTTATCGTTTCCGTTAGTGGCAGAATTTCACCTCGTAGTTTTGAGATGTTCTTCATAAGCCCACTACAAGCTTACTCTTTTCGTTGTTGGTTTCCAACAAATCCATTTGACCCTTCTCCTAAGGATGCCTTTTCAAACTCTTTTGTGTCAGAAGTTGGCATTTCTTCTCCATTCTTTTATTTCAATTGTCTATTTTCTATTTCTTCCTTCCGGAGGCATTGTGATGTTGCTCTCTTCAACCCATCTTCTTGTTTTGTCAGGATTGTGTTTGTTCTTTTTGCTTATCCATATAACCGGAGTGTTGTGCCCTTTTGCTCAAGTTCTTTTCATTTTATCAAGTTTTTGCCTTCTGTTTCAACTGGAGTGCTGTCCGAATTTGTTCTTCCTTGAAACTCTTCCCTACCGGGGTGCTTTAAACTTTGTTCTACTTCGTTGCATTCTTTCTTTCAATTTGTTCAAACTTTTCAAGGTTCTTTGGGTTCACTCATTGGTCAAAGAAGCAACTTAGTATTACCTATTCTCTTTTCTCTTCCGTTTTCCCTCCGGTGCCATTCTAGATCTCGGGACGAGATCCTCTTGTAGTGGTGGAGTGTTGTGACGCCACGAGACCGTTGCGCCAGGTGTCTTCCAGTTATTCATTGTTGTTTCCTTGTCTTTTGCTTGCGTGTTGTTTCACATCATGTCATCATGTGCATTGCATCATCATGTTTTCAAAACTTGCATCCGTCCGGGTTCCACAGTTCCGTCCGTCGTCCTCGACCCCATGACCTCCTCCGTGCCTCCCCATCACGTTCTCCGGCGCCAAGCTGCCGCCCTCCTTCACGTCCTGCCGTTGCCACGAACCCTCCTCGTCGCCTGCATCTCGTCAAGCAGCGCCGCCGTGCCCGCACGCCTATGGCGAAGCTCTGGTGAGCCAAGCCACGCCGCGCCCATGTTTCTTCCTTCCCCTTCACCTTCTATCTCTCACACGTTTCCCTCTCTCTCTGCTGCGTCTACAGGTGGAGCATCACCCTCGCCGGAATCCTTCTCCTCAGCCGTAGCTTTTGGTCGCCGGAGTTCCTCCGACGAGCTCCTTCGCCGTCCTGCTCGCATGCGCTGGCAGGCTCCCCTGTTTACTCTGCTCCTTGCTTGCGCACACGCCCACACGCTTCTTCTCTGAATCAGCCAGGCCGGCCTCACGCGAGCACCTGCATGCATGCACCCTCATCAGTTTCCGCACCGCGCTGGTGATCTGCTGCACCTGCAGCCGCTGCTTGCTCCCGTCGCCGGCAAGCATCACCGGGCTTCCATGGTCGTAGCTGTGGCCATGCCTCGCCACAGCTCCTACCCTCACCCAACTAAGCCACCACCTGCACGCGTGCACCCACACTGCATCCCCGCATGCTGGCCGTTGCTCTACTGCGGCAGCAGCAGCCGCTTCACTCGCCATC
Organism: Triticum aestivum; assembly: GCF_018294505.1. Taxonomy (NCBI): domain Eukaryota; kingdom Viridiplantae; phylum Streptophyta; class Magnoliopsida; order Poales; family Poaceae; genus Triticum; species Triticum aestivum. The sequence continues at coordinate 36,641,663 of NC_057812.1, forward strand.
CTCGCCGGCGACTTCTGTGCATCCGTGGAGTCCAGACTCCGTCTCCTTGTTTGCTCTTAGGATATTCTGCCGCTACTATGCTAAGTTTACCAAGCTAGCTCTGCTGGTCATCCCAGCTCAACGACAGCTGGAGGTCCTGGGTTTGATTCCCAAGCACACAAGTTTTGCCCCGTTCGTCATTTATTTATTTATTTTTGCACAGAGCCACTCGGCTCGAAGCCTCATCTGGGCCGCTGCACCGTGATGCTTCTAGCCCAAGTATGTTTTTTTCTGCTTAGGGTTTTATCATTTTCCAGTGCATGCATAATTACATCATTTTGCCACTGTTTTTGCATTGTTAATAACTAATTAACCGTGCATCAGATTAAAACAACTTATATTGGAAATATGCTTAGCTTTTCATCTAGTTTCATAATATGTCTTTTTTATCCATGTTTAAAATGCTTAAGATGTTGTTTGTTTAAATTTTCTTAAATAACTTATTAAAATGATTATAATCATAACTAAATAACCGTAGCTCGGATTTTAATAAACTTTATATGTAAATGGGGTAGAAAAATGCCTAGTTTAACATGGTGGCTTTACTTTGCATGTTTAACAACTCTAAAATAGGGTTTAGGGCAGAACAATACCATAACCAAAATATGCATATGGGGTTTTACCGGAATTGTTGTTCGTTGCTTCCGGCCTCATTTAAACTTGACTAGATAGGTAGTTTTACTTTGCTTCACCCTCTTTCCATGTTAATCAACATTTAATATTGTTGGATACATAAACGAGATCGAACTAAATAACTTGAATGTGGTGTTTCTTCAACATGCAATTCGGTGTAAGTTGAGCTCCACTTAATTTGTAGTATTATTTGTGCAATTTGCCATGCCATGTTTCATTAAACCGGACATGCATCATACTTGGTTGTGCATCATGCCATGTTTATGTGGTGGTTGTCTACTATGTTGTTTGCTTTCTTTCCGGTGTACTTCTCGGTAATCCGGTAACGTCGTGATGTGAGGATCCGTTCGACTTTGTCCGTTTGTCTTCTTCATGGACTCGTTCTTCTTCCTTGTGGGATTTCAGGCAAGATGACCATACCCTCGAAATCACTTCTATCTTTGCTTGCTAGATGCTTGCTTTTTTGCTATGCCTATGATGTGATACCTACCACCTGCTTATCATGCCTCCCATATTGTTGAACCAAACCTCTAACCCACCTTGTCCTAGCAAACCGTTGTTTGGCTATGTTACCGCTTTGCTCAGCCCCTCTTATAGCGTTGTTAGTTGCAGGCGAAGATTGGAGCTTGTTCCATGTTTGGTACATGGATATTTTGTTGGGATATCACAATATCTCTTATTTAATTAATGCATCTATATACTTGGTAAAGGGTGGACGGCTCGGCCTTATGCCTGGTGTTTTGTTCCACTCTTGTCTCCCTAGTTTCCGTCATATGGGTGTTATGTTCCCGGATTTTGCGTTCCTTACGCGGTTGGGTTATAATGGGAACCCCTTGATAGTTCGCCTTGAATAAAACTCCTCCAGCAAGGCCCAACATTGGTTTTCATTTGCCACCTAGCCTTTTTCTTTCCCTTGAGTCGGCCGGCTCAAGGGTCATCTTTATTTTAACCCCCCCCCCCCGGGCCAATGCTTCTCTAAGTGTTGGTCCAACTGAGCGATGTGCGAGGCTACCAGGGGCAACTCTGGGCTGGCTTACCCGACGTCTTGCTCATCCGGTGTGCCCTGAGAACGAGATATGTGCAGCCCCTATCGGGATTTGTCGGCACATCTGGGTGGCTTTGCTGGTCTTGTTTTACCATTGTCGAAATGTCTTGTAACCGGGATTCGGAGCCTGATCGGGTCTTCCCGCTAGAAGGAATATCCTTCGTTGACCGTGAGAGCTTGTGATGGGCTATGTTGGGACACCCCTGCAGGGGTTATGAACTTTCGAAAGTCGTGGCCGCGGTTATGGGCAGATGGGAATTTGTTAATGTCCTATTGTAGAAAACCTGAAGTTCATCCTAATTAAAATGCACCAACCGCGTCTGTAACCGTGATGGTCTCTTCTCGGCGGGGTCCGGGAAGTGAACACGGTGTTGGAGTTATGCTTGACGTAGGTTGTTTAGGATCACTTCTTGATCATACTTTCTCGAACGTGTTTTGCCTTCTCTTCTCGCTCTCATTTGCGTGTGTTAGCCATCATATATGCTAGTCGCTTGCTGCAGCTCCACCTCATACCTTTTACCCATCCTATAAGCTCAAATAGTCTTGATCGCGAGGGTGTGAGATTTCTGAGTCCCCGTGACTCACGGATACTTCCAAAACCAGTTTGCAGGTGTCGATGTTACCGAGCAGGTGATCCAACCAAGCTCAAGGAGGAGCCCGATGAAGATCTTGTCCTTTGTGTTGTTTCGTTCTAGTTGATCAGTAGTGGAGCCCAGTTGGGGTCGATCGGGGATCTATGTAGCATTTGGGGTAGTCTTCTTTTATTTTTGTTCCATAGTTGGACCTTGATTGTATTTGGATGATGTAATGCTTTATTCATGTAATTGTGTGAAGTGGCGATTGTAAGCCAACTATGTGTCTCTTTCCCTTATGTATTACATGGGTTGTGTGAAGATTACCTCACTTGCGACATTGCTATCAATGCGGTTATGCCTCTAAGTCGTGCTTCGGCACGTGGTAGATATAGCCGCATCGAGGGCGTTACAAGTTGGTAATCAGAGCTTTCCCCGACCTTAAGAGCCCCCTGCTCTATCGAATCGTTGGAGTTATTGAGTCTAGAAATGTTTTGAGTCATTTAGGAATTATATATCGGAGAGTTTAGGAAATCTTTTTACTCCCCAGTCCCTTCATCGCTCTGGTAAGGCATCCTGACGTAGAGTTTTGTCTCTTCTCTTCTCAAATTTCACTAAAAAAAATTAGGATCACGCGGGTATCTTGGAATAGTTCCGATGGTTTTGTGACGAGAACATTGTTCTTGGTGCCTCCTGACATTTAGAGGTTGTGGCAGTGTCCCAGGGAGTTGAGCTGTGAGGTGTTGTCGTGACAATTTTATCGTTGCAGTTCTGGAATACCTGAGATTTGTTTCGCCGACATCGAAAATCTCTTTTATGCAGTTGTTGGTGAGATAACCTCGACGCCACCCATTACTATGGCGGGAGTTCGGGAGTATTGCCATAACTTGTATAACGGATGCTTTTTGAAGGTTGAGGTAGATGATTTCCGAAGGTTTCTTGGTTATGTGTTGAAGGATGGATACAGCTGGATGTAGGATTTGCTAGTTTTGGGTGAGATATTATGCTTCCCCTGTATCCCCAACACCTGATTGCATAACCGGAAAGGTTCAGGAGTTTCATAAGTGGGAATTCAAGTAGCTCTTAGGATATCTTTTCGACAGATGTATGATATGAAATTGGGGTTCGACGTCTAGTGGTCCGCCTATCCACGGTTGGTTTTACAGTAGTCTTGTTGTGTCTTAAAGAGTCCTTGGCTATGCCGACTCGGGGACGCTTCGTATGTCATGTGCACTGCCTTGTACATGATGGTGATGTACGATCGAGCCTGTGTAGGCCCCACCACGAAATCTTCGGACGAAATCTCTATCATATGTTTGTTCCGGCTTATTTTGCAAGCCAATCCTTTGTTTTGTTTTGAGTTGTGGTATTCGAGTTGCTTCGAAGTCAAATGTTGATTCCATACATTTTCCTAAGCGGTGTTCTCATACCCCAATGTGAATACTAATCCTTCTTGATCATCGAGATTGTCTTTCCAATCCTTTTCAACCGGCGTGTTTCTCTTCAAGTGCATCTGATCATTTTCAACATCCGCAAAATCAATTATTAGTTCTTCTCAACGTTGTTTGTTTCATTCATCCCAAGATGCATTTGTTTTTCCCGCCCTTCCACCCTTTTTCTTCAAGGACTCAGATTTATCAATCAAGTATCATTTTATTGATGGGAGTCTCTCCATTTTTTTCATCGATGTTCTTATCCGGTGATTCTCATGAAGGTACTAACGGAGCTTCAAGTTATCATTATTCGTTCTTTTTCTTCTCCAGTGGAACCAATTCAAGCCTTGTTGATCATATCCTTTTACTCGTTTCAAATACCTTCTCATGCTGGTGCACCTCATATTCATTCTTTTCTCGCTATTCAATTGTTCCGGAGTGCTCAAGATATCCCGAAGATTCGTGCTTACACTCTGCTTTCGTTCAAGCTATTTCAAGGATGTTATCTCATTCAAGCCATTTAAATTCAACCGGTGCAATCTCTCTTTGAAATCGTTCTACGGTGTATCTTTTTAGTGGGCCCTAACCCACAGGTCTTTTCCCAGGATCTTACCTGACTCTTCTTATGTACCCGGAGTTATTCTCAAATTCATTTCAAAGTTTGACGTAAGAATGATTCATCATCAGTCATATGTATTTCTCCAAGATCTTTCAAATTCTTTTCATCGTTGGCTCAACTTTTCCATTCTTCATTCCGGTGTGCCTCAATAATTCTTGGTGGTGTTTCTCGTCATCATTTGAAGACCGAAGAAGAGTTTTTTTTCCTACATATCTTATCATCTCTCTCAGAGATTCGTGGTTCTAGTTCGAGCCCATCCTCTCATAATTGTATTCGATTGTGAGAATTCTTTTCACCCATCCGGAGCTATTCAAGAGTCTTCTCAGTGTGTTATCCAGAATCCATCAATTCAGGTTTATTCATTCTCAGCTGTCAGTTAACATTCTCCAATCTTACCGGTGCATCGTTCAAGTGATCTCTAATCAGTTTGTGATCCCTTCGTTCTCATGTATCTAGATTGTCTCAAGTATCCTCGTTCATTTCACAATTCTTACCCGGTGATTCATCCCTTTACTTCATTCATTTTTAATTCTTACGGTGGTTCGTTCAAGATTTCTCTTCCTTATCAATTCATTCGTGGTTTCAATTCTACCGGTGGTTCGTTGAAGACCTTCCTCAAGGTTGCGCTATATCTATATTAATCCTTTCTACGAGAATAAGTGGTATGCCAAATCCGTTGCTTGTCATAAATTTAAATTGGTGAAGGATACGCATAACATAATTCTTATTCTGTTTCATCCAAGCGATTAATTCCTTATTCTGGAGGTTCATCAAAATTCTTGATTTCTTTTGTTCATCTTTCGTTTCTGGAGCTCCAAGCTCTTTCAATTATATCACCACGAGGATCCATCTAAATCATTACAAGGTTTCACCTTGTGTTTTCAACTTCTCTTTCCTTTCTTTGGATCATTCCTTTTGTGTACCGGAGTTCTTCATGAAGGTTCTACATGATGGTTCATCAAGGATTTATATCCCTTCTCCCAGTGTTCATTGAGATTTTTTTCTAAGGAGCTCAAGCATTCTTCATCTTCCAATCCGGAGTGCAATTCTTTCATGCATATCTTTTGAGGTGGTGCTATGTCATTCTTGATATTTCCCTTCGTGCTTCGTGATTCACAAGTTATCAAGAATGAGATATCTTAAATCCATCAACCTCTTCGTTGGAGTTATCTTGGGTTATAGTTCACCTAAAGCCTTCCCTAAGGATTGTTGCTATTTGTGGTGCTTATAAATGATCCAAGTTCTTCATTTATCCTTCCGGTGAAATAATCTTCTCGTCTCCTTGTTCATATCAATCCAATTTATCGTTTCCGTTAGTGGCAGAATTTCACCTCGTAATTTTGAGATGTTCTTCATAAGCCCACTACAAGCTTACTCTTTTCGTTGTTGGTTTCCAACAAATCCATTCGACCCTTCTGCTAAGGATGCCTTTTCAAACTCTTTTGTGTCAGAAGTTGGCATTTCTTCTCCATTCTTTTATTTCAATTATCTATTTTCTATTTCTTCCTTTCGGAGGCATTGTGATGTTGCTCTCTTCAACCCATCTTCTTGTTTTGTCAGGATTGTGTTCGTTCTTTTTGCTTATCCATATAACTGGAGTGTTGTGCCCTTTTGCTCAAGTTCTTTTCATTTTATCAAGTTTTTGCCTTCCGTTTCAACTGGAGTGCTGTCCGAATTTGTTCTTCCTTGAAACTCTTCCCTACCGGGGTGCTTTCAACTTTGTTCTACTTCGTTGCATTCTTTCTTTCAATTTGTTCAAACTTTTCAAGGTTCTTTGGGTTCACTCATTGGTCAAAGAAGCAACTTAGTATTACCTCTTCTCTTTTCTCTTCCGTTTTCCCTCCGGTGCCATTCTAGATCTCGGGACGAGATCCTCTTGTAGTGGTGGAGTGTTGTGACGCCCCGAGACTGTTGCGCCAGGTGTCTTCCAGTTATTCGTTGTTGTTGCCTTGTCTTTTGCTTGCGTGTTGTTTCTCATCATGTCATCATGTGCATTGCATCATCATGTTTTCAAAACTTGCATCCGTCCGGGTTCCACAGTTCCGTCCGTCGTCCTCGACCCCATGACCTCCTCCGTGCCTCCACATCACGTTCTCCGGCGCCAAGCTGCCGCCCTCCTTCACATCCTGCCGTTGCCACGAACCCTCCTCGTCGCCTGCATCTCGTCAAGCAGCGCCGCCGTGCCCGCACGCCTATGGCAAAGCTCTGGTGAGCCAAGCCACGACGCGCCCATGTTTCTTCCTTCCCCTTCACCTTCTATCTCTCACACGTTTCCCTCTCTCTCTGTTGCGTCTACAGGTGGAGCATCACCCTCGCCGGAATCCTTCTCCTCAGCCGTAGCTTTTGGTCGCCGGAGTTCCTCCGACGAGCTCCTTCACCGCCCTGCTCGCATGCGCCGGCAGGCTCCCCTGTTTACTCCGCTCCTTGCTTGCGCACACGCCCACACGCTTCTTCTCTGAATCAGCCAGGCCGGCCTCACGCGAGCACCTGCATGCACGCACCCTCATCAGTTTCCGCACCGCGCTGGTGATCTGCTACACCTGCAGCCGCTGCTTGCTCCCGTCGCCGGCAAGCATCACCGGGCTTCCGTGGTCGTAGCTGTGGCCATGCCTCGCCACAGCTCCTACCCTCACCCAACTAAGCCACCACCTGCACGCGCGCACCCACACTGCATCCCCGCATGCTGGCCGTTGCTCTGCTGCGGCAGCAGCAGCCGCTTCACTTGCCATCCTCGCCGGCGACTTCTGTGCATCCGTGGAGTCCAGACTCCGTCTCCTTGTTTGCTCTTAGGATATTCTGCCGCTACTATGCTAAGTTTACCAAGCTAGCTCTGCTGGTCATCCCAGCTCAACGACAGCAAGAGGTCCTGGGTTCGATTCCCAGGCACCCAAGTTTTGCCCCGTTCGTCATTTATTTATTTATTTTTGCACAGAGCCACTCGGCTCGAAGCCTCATCTGGGCCGCTGCACCGTGATGCTTCTGGCCCAAGTATGTTCTTTTCTGCTTAGGGTTTTATCATTTTCCAGTGCATGCATAATTACATCATTTTGCCACTGTTTTTGCATTGTTAATAACTAATTAACCGTGCATCGGATTAAAACAACTTATATTGGAAATATGCTTAGTTTTTCATCTAGTTTCATAATATGTCTTTTTTATCCATGTTTAAAATGCTTAAGATGTTGTTTGTTTAAATTTTCTTAAATAACTTATTAAAATGATTATAATCATAACTAAATAACCGTAGCTCGGATTTTGATAAACTTTATATGTAAATGGGGTAGAAAAATGCCTAGTTTAGCATGGTGGCTTTACTTTGCATGTTTAACAACTCTAAAATATGGTTTAGGGCAGAACAATACCATAACCAAAATATGCATATGGGGTTTTATCGGAATTGTTGTTCGTTGCTTCCGGCCTCATTTAAACTTGACTAGATAGGTAGTTTTACTTTGCTTCACCCTCTTGCCATGTTAATCAACATTTAATATTATTGGATACATAAACGAGATCGAACTAAATAACTTGAATGTGGTGTTTCTTCAACATGCAACTCGGTGTAAGTTGAGCTCCACTTAATTTGTAGTATTATTTGTGCAATTTGCCATGCCATGTTTCATTAAACCGGACATGCATCATACTTGGTTGTGCATCATGCCATGTTTATGTGGTGGTTGTCTACTATGTTGTTTGCTTTCTTTCCGGTGTACTTCTCGGTAATCCGGTAACGTCGTGATGTGAGGATCCGTTCGACTTTGTCCGTTTGTCTTCTTCATGGACTCGTTCTTCTTCCTTGCGGGATTTCAGGCAAGATGACCATACCCTCGAAATCACTTCTATCTTTGCTTGCTAGATGCTTGCTTTTTTGCTATGCCTATGATGTGATACCTACCACCTGCTTATCATGCCTCCCATATTGTTGAACCAAACCTCTAACCCACCTTGTCCTAGCAAACCGTTGTTTGGCTATGTTACCGCTTTTCTCAGCCCCTCTTATAGCGTTGTTAGTTGCAGGCGAAGATTGGAGCTTGTTCCATGTTTGGTACATGGATATTTTGTTGGGATATCACAATATCTCTTATTTAATTAATGCATCTATATACTTGGTAAAGGGTGGAAGGCTCGGCCTTATGCCTGGTGTTTTGTTCCACTCTTGTCGCCCTAGTTTCCGTCATATCGGTGTTATGTTCCCGGATTTTGCGTTCCTTACGCGGTTGGGTTATAATGGGAACCCCTTGATAGTTCGCCTTGAATAAAACTCCTCCAGCAAGGCCCAAC
>NC_057812.1:36650469-36677109 GCF_018294505.1 Triticum aestivum
CAATGCTTCTCTAAGTGTTGGTCCAACTGAGCGATGTCCGAGGCTACCAGGGGCAACTCTGGGCTGGCTTACCCGACGTCTTGCTCATCCGGTGTGCCCTGAGAACGAGATATGTGCAGCCCCTATCGGGATTTGTCGGCACATCTGGGTGGCTTTGCTGGTCTTGTTTTACCATTGTCGAAATGTCTTGTAACCGGGATTCGGAGCCTGATCGGGTCTTCCCGCTAGAAGGAATATCCTTCGTTGACCATGAGAGCTTGTGATGGGCTAAGTTGGGACACCCCTGCAGGGGTTATGAACTTTCGAAAGCCGTCCCCACGGTTATGGGCAGATGGAAATTTGTTAATGTCCGATTGTAGAAAACCTGAAGTTCATCCTAATTAAAATGCACCAACCGCGTGTGTAACCGTGATGGTCTCTTCTCGGCGGGGTCCGGGAAGTGAACACGGTGTTGGAGTTATGCTTGACGTAGGTTGTTTAGGATCACTTCTTGATCATACTTTCTCGAACGTGCTTTGCCTTCTCTTCTCGCTCTCATTTGCGTATGTTAGCCATCATATATGCTAGTCGCTTGCTGCAGCTCCACCTCATACCTTTTACCCTTCCTATAAGCTTAAATAGTCTTGATCGCGAGGGTGTGAGATTGCTGAGTCCCCGTGACTCACGGATACTTCCAAAACCAGTTTGCAAGTGTCGATGTTACCGAGCAGGTGATCCAACCAAGCTCAAGGAGGAGCCCGATGAAGATCTTGTCCTTTGTGTTGTTTCGTTCTAGTTGATTAGTAGTGGAGCCCAGTTGGGGTCGATCGGGGATCTGTGTAGCATTTGGGGTAGTCTTCTTTTATTTTGGTTCTGTAGTTGGACCTTGATTGTATTTGGATGATGTAATGCTTTATTCATGTAATTGTGTGAAGTGGCGATTGTAAGCCAACTATGTATCTCTTTCCCTTATGTATTACATGGGTTGTGTGAAGATTACCTCACTTGCGACATTGCTTTCAATGCGGTTATGCCTCTAAGTCGTGCTTCGACACGTGGGAGATATAGCCGCATCGAGGGCGTTACAAGTTGGTAATCAGAGCCTTCCCCGACCTTAGGAGCCCCCTGCTTGATTGAATCGCTAGCGTTATTGAGTCTAGAAATGTTTTGAGTCATTTAGGAATTATATATCGGAGAGTTTAGGAAATCTTTTTACTCCCCAGTCCCTTCATCGCTCTGGTAAGGCATCCTGACGTAGAGTTTTGTCTCTTCTCTTCTCAAATTTCACTAAAAAATTTAGGATCACACGGGTATCTTGGAATCATTCCGATGGTTTTATGACGAGAACAGTGTTCTTGGTGCCTCCTGACATTTAGAGGTTGTGGTAGTGTTCCAGGGAGTTGAGCTCCGAGGTGTTGTCGTCACAATTTTATCGTTGCAGTTCTGGAATACCTGAGATTAGTTTCACCGACATCGAAAATATCTTTTATGCAGTTGTTGGTGAGATAACCTCGACGCCACCCAGTACTGGGGCGGGAGTTCTAGAGTATTGCCATAACTCGTATAACGGATGCTTTTCGAAGGTTGAGGTAGATGATTTCCGAAGGTTTCTTGGTTATGTGTTGAAGGATGGATACAGCTGGATGTATGATTTGCTAGTTTTGGGTGAGATATTATGCTTCCCCTGTATCCCCAATACCTGATTGCATAACCGGAAAAGTTCGGGAGTTTCATAAGTGGGAATTCAAGTAGCTCTTAGGATATCTTTCCGACAGATGTATGATATGAAATTGGGGTTTGACGTCTAGTGGTCCGCCTATCCACGGTTAGTTTTACAGTAGTCTCGTTGTGTCTTAAAGAGTCCTTGGCTATGCCGACTCGGGGACGCTTCGTATGTCATGTGCACTGCCTTGTACATGATGGTGTTGTACGATCGAGCCCGTCACTACTAGGAAAAGGGCTATAGATAGGATTGATACTAATGGCGCACCAGGGAAGTAGTGCGCCACTACTATATACTAATGGCGCACCTGTTGGTGATGCGCCATTAGTGTGGAAGACACTAATGGCGCACCAGAAACATGGTGCGCCACTAGTATTAATTTTTTTTCCATTTTTCCATACATACTAATGGCGCATCAGGTCGACAATGCGCCATTACTAGTTCTAACTAGTAATGGCGCACCAGGCAGAGAGTGCGCCATTACTGTAATTTTTTTCTTATTCTTTTTTTTGCAAAACTACTAATGGCGCACCGTTTCACAGTGCGCCATTACTAGTTTAAACTAGTAATGGCGCACTATTACATGGTGCGCCATTAGTATATATATTTATATTTTTTACTTTTTTGCAAAATTTCTAATGGCGCACCACCTGCAGGTGCGCCATTAGTAACCAGGGTTACTAATGGCGCATTTCCTTGTGGTGCGCCATTAGTAACCTGGGACCCCAACAAAATATTTTGGACAGCCCCACACCTACCCACTCACTTTCCCCACTTCATTCCCTCCACCTTCTTCTCCAAGCTTTCGGCTGCCTCCTCCTCCTCACCTCATTTCCACCATAGATTCATCAAAATTAAGTGGTGAAATTACCTTTTTTTGATAGGTAAGTAAGGGGAAAGCTATCTTCATGATGTAGATCTACTTTTTTTCTCCCTAGCTCGCTCCAACAACGTGCACATGCACTTTTTGTAGCGTAGCTAGATCTATGTAAGTTTGTGGTGTTGCATGTGTTTGTGGTGTTGCATATATGTTTGTGTTTGAAGGTACCGGTATTTGAAATGCGATAGTTGCCAATATTTCACCGGAATGTTTTGATTCATTTCCGTTTCGGCGAGAATTTTGGCACTATGCATTCTTTTTGGTCCTATTTTTAGGGAAGGTCATGCCAAATTTTTTCTTGGTTCTAAAATATCGTTTTGCTCTACCCCGCAGGCGACCATGGTCCGCACGATGACTGAAGGCATCGTGAATAGGTTTTTGAGCTCCGCGAAGGCCGAGATGCTTCAAAAGAACGAGACGGAGATAGGATGTCCGTGTCGAAGATGCAAGCTGAAGAGCCTTATTGCGGACCCGGATTCCGGGCAGGTGCGGGACCACCTGCTCTTGCTTGGTTTCATGGATGGCTATCGGTGGCAAGGTGATGAAGATGACTATGAAGTCGTCCATGGCCGGGGCCGGGCAAGAAATGAGGAAGGGCAACAAGACAAGTACCACCGTGGCAAGGGCAGGCGAGAAGACGAAGAATCTCCAGGACATGATCACGACGGTGATGCTATACACAGTCATCATGTAGAAGATGTCGTACATGATGATGAGGAAGATCAAGACGAAGGGCATGATCATGAAGATGAAGATGCCGGAGCAGACGACGATGGAGGCTGGGTGCAGGACCCTCATATTCAAGAGCTGCTTCTCAAGCAGACGGATAACGGAAGAGCTGCCGCCCGAGAGAAAGCCAAGCTGGATCAACTGGAGATAGACGCGGTTACTCCATTGTATGAAGGATGCAGGCCCGAGGATACCCGCCTGAAAGTAACGCTCATGGCTCTGGAGATGAAGGCAAAACACAAAATGACTGACGCATGCTTCGACGAGAACATGTCATTCTGGCACGAACGTCTTCCCAAGGGGAACAAGTGCCCGACCAGTTTCGAGGAGGCGAAGAAAATCGTGTGTCCTCTGGATTTACCGCACGTGAAATACCATGTGTGCATGAACAATTGTATCATTTATCGGGACGAGCATGCGGAGTCTACCATATGTCCGGTGTGCGGCGTCACTCGATACAAGAAGAGGAAGAAAGCTCCTCGAAAATCAGTGTGGTACTTTCCGATCACTCCTCATCTGCAGCGGTATTTCGTGGACCCTAAGGTAGCAAAGCTCCTGCATTGGCACGCGGATAGGGAGGAGAAGAAGCGGGAAGATGACGGAAATGATCCAGAGATAAATAAAAAAGACAAGATGCTGAGTCACCCTAAGGATGCGAGCCAGTGGCAAGCGTTGAACTTCGAATACCCAGAATTTGGGAAGGATCTAAGGAACATCGTGCTGGGCGCGAGCACCAATGGAGTCAATCCGTTTGGCAGCCAGAGAAGCACACATAGCACCTGGCCTGTGTTTGTGTGGATGTACAACCTTCCCCCCTGGTTGTGCATGAAGAGGAAGTACATTCACATGAGTATGCTAATTGAAGGGCCGAAACAACCAGGGAATGACATCAATCTGTATCTGGGGCTGCTGAAGGAGGAGCTAGACACGCTCTGGAAAACGCCAGCCAATACGTGGGACGCCGGAGAGAAAGAATATTCCCCTATGAGAGCCGCACTGCTCACGACTATGCATGACTATCTCCGTTACGGATATCTCGCGGGGCAGGTAGTCCACGGATTTTCTGGATGCGTAAGGTGCATGGATGACACAACGTATCGCCAGCTAGATAGAGATCCCGGGTCTTTGAAAACCGTGTTCATGGGACATCGAAGGTGGTTTCGCGACGATGACCCGTGGAGGAAACGCAAGGATCTGTTCGATGGTGAAACCGAACCCCGAAAACGCCCGTGTACGAGGAGCAGCGAGGAAATAGACGAGCTGTTGAAAAATTGGAAAGACTGCCCTCTGTCGGGAAAGAAGCAAAAGGCGCCAGAGCCGGGAAAGAAGCGAAAGGCGCCAGAGCCGCTGCTGAAGGTATGGAAAACAAGGTCTATTTTCTGGGACTTGCCATACTGGAAGATCCACTGTGTGCCTCACAGCCTTGATGTCATGCATATCACCAAGAATGTGTGCGAGAGTCTGCTTGGTACCCTGCTCAACATGCCAGAGAGGACCAAAGATGGGCCGAAAGCAAGGGCAGACTTGAAATCAATGGGCATCAGGCAGGAGCTTCGCGCTAATGATGATGATGATGATGATGAGGCGAAGCAGGACACAGAAAGTCGTCGCAAAGGCAAAAAGGCCAAGAAGACCGGAAATGACTACCCTCCCGCGTGCTTCACTCTAAGTCAGGAGGAGATCGAGCAGTTTTTCACCTGCCTCCTAGGACTAAAACTTCCTTACGGTTACGCGGGGAAGATAAGCAGATACCTAGACCCACCGAAGCATAAGTTCAGCGGGATGAAGTCTCACGACTGTCACGTGCTGATGATGCAGATACTTCCAGTTACAACCCGTGGGATCATGGATGCACACGTCCGTGAAACGCTATTTGGCCTATGCAACTTTTTTGACATCATCTATCGGAAGTCGATTGGCGTGAGGCAACTCAGAAGGCTACAGGAAGAGACCGTGGTGATACTATGCGAGCTTGAGATGTACTTCCCGCCCGCATTCTTCGACGTTATGGTGCATCTGCTGGTCCATATCATGGAGGATATCATCCAACTGGGGCCGACGTTCCTGCACAGCATGATGCCGTTCGAAAGGATGAATGGTGTCATCAAAGGATACGTTCGCAACATGTCACGTCTAGAGGGAAGTATAGCCAGGGGCTTTCTGACCAAAGAGTGCATCTCCTACTGCATGAATTATCTAGGCATCGAGAACCCCGTTGGTCTGCCCGTCAACAGGCACCTCGGCAGGCTCGCTGGATGGGGTCACCGTGAGGGTCGCCGCGAAATGCATGTCGTCTTCGAGGGTCGACTCGCCGACTTTGAAAGAGCAAACCTAGTCGCGCTACAACACATAGACGTGGTCGATCCTTGGGTGGTAGAGCACAAAACCTTTATTGAGAAGACGTACAATGACCGAGGCCAACAGAGGACGGACGGAGATATACTCAAAGAGTACAACTCATGTTTCAGGCGTTGGTTCAAGCAGAAGCTTCTGTCGTACCCTTTACATGAGGATTCTTCCGCGGAAGAACAACTCATATTTGCCTTGTCACAGGGCGCCGAGCACAACCTGATGACCTATGAGGCGTACGATATCAACGGCTACACATTCTACACCGAGGACAAGGACATGAAGAGCGATGGTTATCAGAACTCCGGGGTAACGATGGAATCCTACACCGGTAACGACAAGGACAGATACTACGGAAGGATCGAGGAGATCTGGGAGCTGAGCTACGCTGGAGAGAAGGTCCCGTTGTTCCGTGTCAGATGGGCCAAGAGCGTCCTAAAAGAAGACCGGTATTTCACCATCATGGTTATACCCGAAGGCATCCAAGACCGCGGGCGCAAACGTCACCGCGAAAAATGAGCCATGGGTACTGGCTTCACAAGTGGACCAATGCTTCTTCATTACCGATCCGTCAAAGCCCAGTCGTGTTGTCGTGAGGAGAGGCAAAAGGAAGATCATCGGAATGGATGGAGTAGCCAATGAGCAATTCTTCAACAAGTACGGCGATCCGAAGATCGAACATGACGACGATGATGAAGTAGCAGCATACACCACAAGAAGAAGCAGGACCACCCTACCTAAAGGACGTCCGTTCCACAGAAGAACTCCATTTGCGAAAAAGAAGGGCAAGAAGATTGTGAACAGATAGCTAGCTAAGATCGATTGTATTTAAATTGTAGCCTTCATTTCTCAGGCACTTTTTGATATCATGAATATTTTTAAATTTCATGGGCACTTTTTGAATTCATGAATATTTTTTCAAATTTCATGATATTTTTTCATATTCAATGGGCACCGCCACCGCCGACACCCCGCACCCTCCCCCACTTTTGGATGATATTTTTAGATAACAAATTTGATGATATTTTTTCATACTCATTAATGTTTTACCAATTCGCAAATGAATGCAACTAAAAATCCAAAAAAAGACTAGTTGTGCTTGGTTATATGTTACTCCCAAAAGCATATAATGTTTGTCAAATTTGGAGCTATGGATATTTAGTTATGATTTAAACAAGTTTGAACATATTTAAACACAAATAAATATCAAACAACATTTTAAATGTTGTTAACATGGCAACAAACTGCATATTATTTTTCTACATGAAATTCTGAGCATCTAGCACATGTGACATGTTATATTTGGATGCATGCATAACAAGATATGTGCAAAGAAAAAAATGCATAAAAACAAAAATTGGGGAGCCTGGGAATCGAACCCAAGACCTCCCAGTGTGTGTGCTACGTGCTAACCAGTCGGACTAGTGTGTGTGTTCTAATGGGGATACGGTTAGGTGGTATATAACTTGAGTGCTCGAACTATAATCAAAAAACAATTACTAATGGCGCACCGGGTGGAGGTGCGCCATTGCTGTCGTCGTACTTATGGCGCACTAGGGGGAGGTGCGCCATTGCTAACCCTCCCCCCACTCCACCTATTTCCCTCTGGACTCTCTCCCTCCCTCGCTAGATCCCCCACTCGACCTAACCCGCCCCAACCGTACGCCGCCGCCCCGCCTTGCTCTGCCCCCTCCGTCCGCCGCCCCCGCGCCCCCGCGCCCCCACTACTGCAGCTCCCCCGCGCCGCCGCCCCCGCGCCCCCCACCACTGCAGCTCCCCTGCGCCGCCGCCCCCGCGCCCCCGCGCCCCAAGCCGGAGGAGGAGGACGAGTAGGAGGAGGAGACGGAGGCAGCCGACGCGGAGCAGGAGGCCGCGGAGGACGCGCTGCTAGACCGCATCGACGGGATTGACGCCTTCTTCTTCCTCGGGCACCACCGCCTCCGCCGTCGATCCGCCGCCTCTGCTGCTCCTAAGCCATCGCCGAGCCACCCTTGTGCTCCCCGGTGAGCACCACGTCGATTCCCCCTGTTTCTCCTTTGATTCCATCGCCGTAGACGTTGTGCGCCGCCTCCGCCCGAGCTCGTGCTCACCTAGTGATAGATACTCACCCTTTGATTCCATTGCCGTAGATTTTTTAACAAGTTTAATCAAGTTAATATCATGACAAGTATGCCAGGAGAACCGATCATATATGAGATACTAAACATACAAGTTCGTGACGGGGAGTAAAACTAGCATATCTACCACCATTTGCATATGAAGCACAACAAGTATCAATGGCCACCACTATTCTATGACTAATCTCACACCAATCCTAAAGCTGCACTTAAGTATTTCTTATTATTCTTTCCTGAGATAAATAGTAATAAAAATGTGCTTGCTAGCTGCTGCCACTTGTAGCCACGAGACAAAGTCTCATTTTCCTCTGCTATCCATATGGTCTCAATTTTGACTCCAAAGATAAAAGGAGTTTTTTTTGTACTAGTATTTGACCCATGTACTCTTATAGTCCTGCTTCTTATTCTTGCTACTGTTGCTGTTGTTATTCTGCTATTGTTGTGTTGTTATCTACTGCTGCTAGTTTCTTCTTGTTGTTGCTGTACTTTCTGCTAAGGTTGTAGAAATCTATGGAGTTGGCACTTTACACAAGATACCACTACTCCATATACTACTTCCACCACTACTGTATTTCATTTCAAAGTTCAAAATGCTGGTACTGAGATTTTCATTTCCAATGAGTGATGTTTTTCCTAGCAGTAGAAAAATAGCAGTAGCCATGTACTAGGAGTGCATTTTTTCTAGGGTAGAAAAATAGCAGTAGCCTTCTCTTGGGCCTGGTCTTCTCCCCCTCTTTATGCCCTTTTCTTTTGAACAGGAAAAGAGGGTCATAACCCTTGTAATTATGCACAAGCTCTTTGCTTTTTACCCACAAAAAATGTTGGTTCATGGCTTGCTAACTGCAGGTCCAGCCAACTGGTTGGTGGGTGTAGATGCTTGAATTGCATAGGGCCAACTAACTGCCCCTTGAAGGGGGCAAACAAGATGTTGTTGATACATAAATGTAGTTTTCAGTATTCTGTCCAAACTGAAAACTGTTAAAAAGACCATGTGTTTTTTGGTCAAAATCTACATGTAAAACTGAAATAATCTCCTAGTAGTTAACTGTTATGGACAATTGTCAATTTTCTGTAATGATGATGGAACATTATAAAGCATTGTACTCCAGTGTATATGAAGGATACAAAAAATTTAGCAACTTCTCTGATTTTACAAAGTTGTTCTTATATGGGTGAAACTTCACTTGTTTTTAGGCTAGTGCAGGGTGTTGCTTTATTCTGTCATCATTTGTAACTATGTCACAAATAAATTGTTCCTTCTTCTGTATTTGAAGTAATGACTGTTCATAAGCTGAGGCATAGATTAAGCTGTTTCTTTGCTGTACCAATATATCTGGATGATTTTTTGTTTGGTGACCTATTATATCTGGAATGGAAGCTCACATAAGTTGAGCTAATTTTTTTCCATATGAAACCAGAGGACCATATGGTCTGTGGCTGGGTTTTCTCTCCGACCATTGTGTCGTGATGATTTTGCAGGTACCCCAAGAGGCCCTTGAGTTTGCCGGAATGTCGATTAACTTCCGTTTCGGCAAATTCGCGTACTCCATATGTCCTATTTTCAGCAAAGGTCATGCTGAAATTTTCCGTGAATTTTAGCATGACTTTGCTAAAAATCGGACATATGAGGTACTTGCTACTAATGCATGGACCGGGGTATCTTAGTACTTAGTTAAGTAGGATCAACTGCCCCTTTATTCTTGCTGCATTAAACCACAGGTGGCAATAGAGCCAAGTGATTAGTGCCAAGTGATTAGGCCCAACCGAGGGTGCCTCGGCATAAATAAACCCTAAATGATGAAAACTTAACTTGGCTGCCCCGGATGCCTCGGTGTCGATGAGAACCTAAATGATGTACGCTTAGGCTTTTAGGGTGCCTCGGCATCGACAAACCCTAAATGATGAAAGCTTAGGCTTTTAGGGTGCCTCGGTGTCGACAAACCCTAAATGATGAGACCATGATCTTGTTCCTTGACAATAACCAACTTTTTGACCAAACTTTTTTCCTATTTAGAGCGAAACATGGCCCACAACGATGAGGCCGGTGGTTCGGGCGGCAAGAAATTCTAGGAGCTGTCCCAGGAGATGGAGGAACAACCTCACCGCTATGAGGATGCCACGGAAGACACCGATCCTGATTACACAACCCCTAGTGGCGTCGGGGATGACACCACTGATGGTGCCGCCGAGGATGCCACCACTGATGATGGCGGCGCACACACAGATGGCAGCCAACCGAAGAAGCAAAGGAAGGACCGGCGCCCGAATGCGCTCTGCACCCTCAAGGAGGAATTCACTCAAGTGGACTCCGACGGGAATCCAACGGAGCCCAAACATATAGCCAAGGGGTACTCGCTTCAGCTCGGGTGCATTCTCCGGAGCACCGTCTCGATCAACACCGAGAACCTTAGGCATAAGGACCGAGGGAATTTGCGCAACCTCCTCTTCACAAAGCTGCACGAACGATACAAGTTCCTCGCCGAATTTGAAAACACACGCCTCTCAGGGAATAAAGTGAACAGTGCCGCCCTCACGAAGATGAGCACGGCCCTGTCTACTTGGAAAAGCGCAGTGAAGAGAATGATTGATAAAGGTGATAGTTATGAGAAGATCAAGGCGAAATATCCTTTGATGAGCGAAGATGAGTACAAGGAGTTCAAGATCAAGTGCGAGAGCAGTGCAACCTCCGAATCAAGTCAGTGGGGGAAAGAAATGCGGGAGTTGAACTTAGGGGAACAAAAACTCGGTCCCGGCGGTTACAGAGTGGTGGAGCCTCTATGGGACAAGGAGGACGCAGAGCGTGCCGAGCAAGGCCTACCGCCCCGCTTCGAGAAATACAGTGGTGACAAGCAGACCAGGAACTATGTCAGGGCCCGGTACAAGGAGGACCCGATAACAAAGGAGCTTACCACGGATCCGAAGACCAGGGCGCTTGAGCTTCTTCTGGTAAGTAATACACCCCCGCGTAATTAGCTCCATATGGTTGCACTCTAATTAATCCCCAATATTTCTAAATGGTTCACGTTCCTTTCGCAAGACACTGAAAGCAGTAGCGCGGGGTCGTCTAAGAGCTTCCCTTTCGACACCCCTTTAAATAGGGCGTTGAACGTAATGAAAAACAAGGATAAGCTCACTAAGCCGACATCAGCTGGTCGTGTGGCCGGCAAAGGCTTGTCCACAAAATGGGGGTCATACTATACCGCTGGTGTGCGGAAGGAGAAAAAGACCAGCTCGGAAAGCCAGACGCGCGAGGTTGAAGAACTCAAGGCACAAGTGGCATGGATTTCGGAGCTTGTCCAAGAGCAAGTGCAACAACAACTTGGAACGACGCTCAACGCCATGGTGCCTACATTGAATCATGGGCTGACGACGTGGATTGCGGGCGGCCAACAGGGGCATCCCCCGATTCCCAGCTTCATGGCCAGCAACTCGCACAGTGCGCAGGCGGCGCCATTGGTGTCTCCGGCGGCGGCGCCATTGGTGTCTCCGGCGGAGGCGGTATTCGTGTCTCCGGCGCCGCCACGGGCATTGGAGCTTAATGCACCCGGGTGTACACCGGCCGGCACCTCGCCAGCAAGCGCCCCCTCCGTCAGTTGCATGCCCGCCGTTGGTGGTGCCTCGACATTAGCCGAGCTCGACGACATCACGGTAACCAAGCCTCTCGGCCGATGACTTCATCTCCTTGCCTTTGACAGGGCATCCTTGACGCCCTCTACATGTTTTCGCAGGGCACCGCCGACGTTCCTTGCACTCTTCTGCATTTCGTGGGAGCCGAGTTGGTCGATGTCGCCAAGGGCAGAATCGTTCAACCGGGCAACCCCATGTTCCACGGTAATCCGATGCCACCCACAATGTATAGGGTTGAAGTGGTTCGGGTGCTGCCAGGCTACGATGAGTTGTTACCTCCGATTCGACCCGCTGGGGCCGACGAAGAAGATGAGATGACCCTCAGCACCTGCGTAAACTGGCCCTTGCTTTGGCCGAAGAGCCAGATTCGTTTGGGGGCGGGGGACACCACCCCACAGACAAGACCGATAGTCGTGCCGGCGCCAAGCCATGGCAAGAATGCCGCAACGCTACCGGACCTGCCGGACATCCCTATGGCACGGGATCCGGACTGCCCTATGGCACAGGATCCGGACGGCAACGACAATGACGACGGTACATTTACCAAAGTTGATAAGTACTTTGTCGAACATGGGTACGCTGACGAGTTCTGCGGGCCTCTTTCTCAAGAACCCAACCAAGACGACCGCGATCTAGCTGGTACGGCAGAGAAATCCAATTGCAACAGGCGTCGTCTGGCGTTCAGTTCTCAGGACACGCCTCCAGCTCCCGCCTTCACCGAGCCTCAGATAGCTGAGGTGCGAAATATTATCAGCCCCAACACGCTCAAGAAGGCGGTCTGTGAGCAGAACTCGGTCCCATTACAGGAGATCAAGAAGAAGGGACGGAAACGAAATACTAACAAGGGCGCCAGTGCGAGCCAGCCGGCACCGAGTTCGATCCGTGCTTAGGACAGGCCACCTTCACCTAAGGATATCTCGAGGAGGGTGCATGTGGCGGGTAGGGCGATGCTACTGCCAAATATGCTGAATGCTGCAACCGGTGCTATGTGGAGTCTGCACAACAATGTTCTTTCTTTGGAGAAGCTGCATCTCAGAGAGAAGGATGTGGCATACCCGGTTTTCATGGCCAAGGTGCCAGAGGGCAAGGGCTTTATGGATGGCGACATCGGGGGTACGATCGTCCTGCGGTTTGATGACATCTTTGCTATGTTTAACCTTCATCTGCTGCACTACACCTTCGTTCGGCTGTTTTCGCTGAGTATGGAGATGCGGATCATTAGAGACAAGACCCCGGACATCGTGATAGTCGACCCCTTCTACATGCATGCCAAGCACTTAAGCAGCGCTGGGGACCGCCAAGTTGCGACTTCACACCTCGAAGGCGTCATTCTGGCAAACCCAGATAAGGATAACTTCCTTGTGGCTTACTTTCCTGAGTAAGTCATCCCTTAACCGCCCCGTAACATATGATTTCTTAGATTTCGATCGTTCTTTTTTTTCTAACATTCTGTGTTCTGTGCAGTGACACACATTGCACACTCATCCTCTTAAGCCCGAAATATTCCATGGCCACGTATTTAGACCCGAACCGTAACTCCAAGATAGACTACAAAAATGTCAAGAAAGTTCTTGATGATGTTCTCCCCGCCTACGCCAAATCTGGAGGCACCTTCACCAGGGCAGTTCGTAAGTACGGCAAGCACATGTTCTCACACAATACGAAGTTCTGCTGCGTCAAGCAGCCGCCTGGCGGTCAGAAGGATGCCTACTACGCCCTCCATCACATGCGGGTGATCGTAAGGGACCATCATCAACTTCTGCTACCAGATAATCTCAAAGATTGGGCCGCGAGCTTGTCGGCAGTCCAGGACGCGGACCTCAGACAAGAATTCTTTTGCATCCAGTCGGAGTTTGCGGACATCATCCATCAAGATGTCCTTCATACCTCGGGGCAGTTCTTCCTCAGATATCAACCGTCCAACAGTGAGATAGATGAAATACTACAAATGCAGGGTGACAACGACCGCGATTTCATGACCATCACAACAGACGGCGGCTTCATCCACGTTCCTATCCGATAAGTCGAGTCGAAAGTAGTGATGTGTAGTTCTGAAACATTCATTGGCTCATGTTGTAATTATACTTTAATGAATTCATATGTCTCTTTGGTTTGGACAGTCGTTCAACTTAGATGTAATCGATGCTATTTATTAGTAGGACCATGAATCATGCTATTAATGTCTTGCTTTTCTCTTCCGATCCTTTTGTTGCGTACTTACATATTGGTTATGTATTGTCTATTGTTTGGCTTGTGCATAGAGATGCCGTCGTATGTCGTGTACAAGGGTAAGGTTCCTGGAGTCTACGACGACTGGGAGGAGTGTCGGAGACAGGTTCACCGTTTCAGCGGTAATAGTTACAAAGGGTACACCACTAGGGCGGAGGCCGAATCTAGATACGCCCGCTATCTAGCGAGAGAGAGGAGGGAGCATTGGAGGAACCGGATGAAGACCAGTTTGATCGCGATGATGCTCATCGTGATGACCACAGCTCTCTTCTATGTGATGGTAGTTTAGATGATCGATATCGACTTGTAATGTGAAGACAAACTCGATACTCGCGGTCTTGAGACTTGTAATGTTATATCTTTGTTCAGTCTTTTG
This sequence comes from Triticum aestivum, assembly GCF_018294505.1. NCBI lineage: Eukaryota > Viridiplantae > Streptophyta > Magnoliopsida > Poales > Poaceae > Triticum > Triticum aestivum. The sequence continues at coordinate 36,664,479 of NC_057812.1, forward strand.
AATTCGGAGACTAATATGATGAATTGTCTTCGGAGACTAATCTTCTATTGTATTCGATGAATCTGATGTTGCTGTGTGCTGCTGTCTATATTCTGTCTAATAATATATATTATATTTTGTCTAATAATATATTTTGTAACCTGCGCAAAAATCAGAAAAGGAAAAAAAACCAAATATTCATACTAATGGCGCATCACCACCAGGTGCGCCATTAGTATGCCAAAGGATACTAATGGCACATCAACAGAGAATGCGCCATTAGTATGACAAAGCCATGCTTACGTATGGCCCCCCGGGAGGCACACTAATGGCGCATGCTGTTACATACTAATGGCGCACTAGTTGGTGCGCCATTAGTAAGATATACTAGTGGCGTGCTACTAATGGCGCACTGGTAATGCGCCATTAGTAAGCAAAACCAGTGCGCCATTAGTAGGCCTTTTCCTAGTAGTGCGTGTAGGCCCCACCACGAAATCTTTGAACGAAATCTCTATCATATGTTTGTTCCGGCTTATTTTGCAAGCTAATCCTTTGTTTTGTTTTGAGTTGTGGTATTCGAGTTGCTTCGAAGTCAAATGTTGATTCCATACCTTTTCCTAAGCGGTGTCCTCATACCCCGATGTGAATACTAATCCTTCTTGATCATCGAGATTGTCTTTCCAATCCTTTTCAACCGGTGTGTCTCTCTTCAAGTGAATCTGATCGTTTTCAACATCCGCAAGATCAATTATCAGTTCTTCTCAACGTTGTTTGTACATCGAGGGCGTTACAATGACAGCGACAGATTCCCCTCTCTGAGCCCCGAACGGACTCCAGATCAGCCCTCCCGAGAGAGTTTAGGGCTTGGCGGCGGCTTCGTATCGTAAAACGCGATGAATCCTTCTCCTCTATTTTTTCTCCCCGAACATGAACATATGGAGTTGGAGTTGAGGTCGATGGAGCTCCAGGGGGCCCAAGAGGCAGGGGGCGTGCCCCCCACCCTCATGGCTAGGGTGTGGGCCCCCTGGCCTTGATTCTTTGCCAGTATTTTTTATTATTTCCAAAAATAATCTCCGTGGAGTTTCAGGTCATTCCGAGAACTTTCGTTTCTGCACATAAATAACACCATGGCAATTCTGCTGAAAACAGTGTTAGTCCGGGTTAGTTCCATTAAAATCATGCAAGTTAGAGTCCAAAACAAGGGCAAAAGTGTTTGGAAAAGTAGATACGACGGAGATGTATCAGTTGATGTAGTCGTACATCTTCACGATCAACCGATCCTAGCACCGAAGGTACGGCACCTCCGCGATCTGCACACGTTCGGCTCGGTGACGTCCCACGAACTCACGATCCAGTAGAGTGTCGAGGGAGAGCTTCGTCAGCACAACGGCGTGATGACGGTGATGATGATGCTACCGGAACAGGGGCTTCGCCTAAGCACCGCTACGATATGATCGAGGTGGATTATGGTGGAGGGGGCACCGCACACGGCTAAGAGATCAATGATCAACTTGTGTGTCTATGGGGTGTCCCCTGGCCACGTATATAAAGGATGGAGGGAGGAGGAGGCCGGCCCTCATAGGGCACGCCCAAAGTGTGGAGTCCTACTAGGATACCCTAGTCCTACTAGGATTCGACCTCCTACATGGAATAGGAAGAAGGGAAGGGAGAAGGAGAAGGAACGAAGGGGGCGCCCCCTTTCCCAAGTCCAATTCGGACCAGTCCATGGGGAAGGGGCGCGGCCACCCTTGAGGCCTTTCTCTCCTTTCCCGTATGGCCCATTAAGGCCCAATACGAATTCCCGTAACTCTCCGGTACTCCGAAAAATACCCGAATCACTCGGAACCTTTCCGATGTCCGAATATAGCCTTCCAATATATCGATCTTTACGTCTCAACCATTTCAAGACTCCTCGTCATTTCCCCGATCTCATCCGAGACTCCGAAAAAACTTCGATCATCAAATCACAGAACTCATAATACAAATAATCACAGAACATTAAGCGTGTGGACCCTACGGGTTCGAGAACTATGTAGACATGACCGAGACTCATCTCCGGTTAATAAACAATAGTGGAACCTGGATGCTCATATTGGCTCCTACATATTCTACGAAGATCTTTATCGGTCAAACCGTATAACAACATACGTTGTTCCCTTTGTCATCGGCATGTTACTTGCCCGAGATTCGATCGTCGGTATCCTCATACCTAGTTCAATCTCATTACCGGCAAGTCACTTTACTCGTTCCGTAATGCATCATCCTGCAACTAACTCATTAGTCACAATGCTTGCAAGGCTTATAGTGATGTGCATTACTGAGAGGGCCCAGAGATACCTCTCCGATGCACGGAGTGACAAATCCAAATCTTGATCTATGCCAACTCAACAAACACCATCGGAGACACCTGTAGAGCATCTTTATAATCACCCAGTTACGTTGTGATGTTTTATAACACACAAGGTGTTCCTACGGTATTTGGGAGTAGCATAATCTCATAGTCTAAGGAACATGTATAAGTCATGATGAAAGCAGTAGCAATGAAACTGTAACGATCATCGTGCTAAGCTAACGGATGGGTCAAGTCAATCACATCATTCTCTAATGATGTGATCCCGCTTATCAAATGACAACTCTTTGTCCATGGCTAGGAAACTTAACCATCTTTGATTAACGAGCTAGTCAAGTAGAGGCATACTAGTGACACTTTGTTTGTCTATGTATTCACACATGTACTAAGTTTCCAGTTTATACAATTCTAGCATGAATAATAAACATTTATCATGCTATAAGGAAATATAAATAACAACTTTATTATTGCCTCTAGGGAATATTTCCTTCACCTAGTGCCGAACATAGCCTTCTTTCTGCTTATCAACTCATGAAAAATAAAGATGTGTTTATTGAACTTCACCCTGAAACTTTTCTTGTCAAGGATCAGGCTACCCGGAGAACCATTCTTCAAAATATGAGTTGATGGCATTTGTTCCCTATGACCGGTCGGCAAAGTGCTCCTCAACGTCAAGTGCTTGCAGCAACCACACCATCCACATCTCGGTGACACAAGCGTTTAGGGCATCCGTCCCTTCCGATAGTCCAGAAAACTCTTCAAGATTTCCATCTTCCTGTGTCAAATAAACAAGATCATCTTTTAGTTTGTGATGCATGACAGATGGCCAAGAGCCATCAGCTACCTTATTCTCGTTCAACTAGTGAGTCCAAAGCTCCTTTAGAGCTTATTTATTCAGATGTTTGGGGTCCTGGACCCGTTTCTGTAGGCAGACAAAAGTACTATGTCAGTTTTATTGATGATTTCAGCAAGTTTAGTTTGATCTATTTGCTCAAAAATAAATTTGATCTGTTTGAGAAATCCATTGGTCCGCGACATTGTTTTTGATGAATAGATCTTTCCATTTGCTAACCTACATTCAAATGCCGGTGCACAACTTCGCAAGGAACTTGTCATTTTACCTCCTCATCTTCTGCCACCTAGTTTTCTCCAAGGAGTGGATTCAGCTGCAAGCCCTATGTCAATCTCTAATACACTTGATGATAATTATGTTGAAAGTGTGCAGGGAACAGGTCAAGAAATTAGTGAAGAAATGGGTGAAAATAATCTTGATTTTATGCAGCCAGGGATACATGCAACAGAGGATCCGGGCGCAGCTTCCGGAGCTGATTCTGGCGGGAGTATCTCCTCGGGATCAATCCCTGACGCAGCAGCAGCGCAATCTGCCGTGGGATCGGCGTCGCCAGACGCGTCAGGTGGGCCCTCTGCCGCGCTGTCCCTCGGTCGATCGTCACCCGCGCCGAGGCCAGGCGGGCCACCCCCACGGGCCTCTGGTCGGCCCGTTTCTGTGGCTCGGGGCGACCCACGTGGCGGTTCTGATGCGGCGCGTGCGGGCTCGGGCGCGTCCCCATTGTTGCAGTCTCCCCCGGCTAGCCCGGATCTGCCAAGTGGCAGTTCTCTATGGGCGGCTGCGTCGGATCTCGCTGGCTCGACACAGGAGTTTGCCTCAGGATCTGCTATGGTCGGGTCTGGATCTTCTGCAGCTGCTTCTAACTCTGCCATTTCCGCTTCACAAAATCGCCTGCAAATTCAATCCGACCAACCAGCTCCGCCTCCTCCTGTGCGTTTGCAAACCAGGTCACAAAGCGATATTATTAAACCAAAAGTTTATAAAGATGGTTGTGTTCATTGGGGTTCCTTTTGTGCCGCAGGTGAACCAAAGAATGTATGTGAATCTCTTGCTGATCTGAAGTGGAAGAAGGCCATGGATGAGGAATACTTGGCTCTCATGGACAACAAAACCTTGCGTTTGGTTCCACCAGTCAGGGGTAGCAACGTGATTGACTACAAATGGGTGTACAAAATCAAGAGGAAGTCTGATGGTACCATTGACAGGTACAAGGCTCGTCTGGTTGCCAAATGTTTCAAACAAAGGTATGGACTTGACTATGAGGATACTTTCAGTCCTGTAGTGAAGGCTGACACGATGAGGTTAATTCTCTCGATGGCAATCTCTAGAAACTGGTGCATTCGACAACTAGATGTAAATAACGCGTTTTTGCACGGTGTTCTGGAAGATGAAGTCTTTATGAGGCAACCCCCTGGGTAAGAAAGTTCAAGCTCACCACATCATGTTTGCTAGCTTGATAAAGCTCTATATGGTTTGAAACAGGCACCCCGAGCTTGGTACTCTCGTTTATATTCCAAGTTACAATCTCTTGGGTTTATTGCATCAAAAGGAGATACCTCATTGTTCTTCTATCGTCGGCATGGAATCATCATCTTCATGCTTATCTATGTTGATGATATTGTTGTTATAAGTTACTCTCCTGCAGCAGTTGAGTCCCTTCTCAAGGACTTGCGTATGGATTTTGCACTCAAGGATTTAGGGCCTCTGCATTTCTTTCTTGGTATTGAGGTGAAGCCGGTTGCAAGTGATATTCTGTTGTCATGAGAGAAATATGTGCAAGAAATACTCCAGCGCATTGGGATGAAAGGTTGCAAATCTTCGTCTACACCTTTGTCTCTCTCTGAAAAAATTTCACTTCATGATGGGGAACTCCTTGCACCAGATGACTCCACTCTGTAAAGGAGTGTTGTGGGAGAACTACAGTACCTTACTTTGACTCGGCCAGATATTTCTTATGCAGTTAATAAGGTTTGTCAGTTCTTGCATGCTCCCACCTCTGTCCATTGGACTGTAGTTAAAAGTATCCTTAGATATCTTCAAGGAACGCGGGGTCTTGGACTTAAACTTTGCAAGTCTGACTCCATGCTTGTCAGTGCTTTTTCTGATGCTGACTGGGCAGGTTATCCTGATGATAGACGGTCTACAGGAGGTTTACAGTATTTCTTGGAAGTAATTTAGTGTCCTAGAGTGCTCGTAAGAAAGCTACTGTATCCAGGTCCAGCACGGAGACTGAGTATAAAGCCTTAGCTAATGCAACTGCTGAGGTTATTTGGGTGCAGAATATGTTGATAGAATTGGGTCTTCATCACCCTCGAGCTGCATCACTTTAATGTGATAATCTTGGTGTCACATATTTGACTGCTAATCCTGTTTTTCATGCTCGAACAAAGCACATAAAGATAGACTATCACTTTGTTCGAGAACGGGTGGCCAATAAACTGCTAAATGTTCGGTTTATTCCTACGGGCGATCAGGTTGCAGATGGGTTTACTACACCCGATTCTTTGAGGCAGCTGGATGCTTTTCGGCACAATCTCAACTTAGATAAATTCTGATTGAGGGGTAGTGTCAAGCAATTCACAATATGGTATTTCTATAAACCGTATGTAGATATAGATTGCGTGTGTGTTTGTTATAACCGAGAGTTAGGATAGGCCAGGGCTATTGAGATTGTTTAGTTTCCTTGTAGATCAATCCACAACCCTAACCACCTGACCTCCTTTGTAATCTTTGCTCTTATATAACACGTACACTGCTTAGTTGCATATGTTTAGCCTCAGCTATCAGAAAAATAACTGAAATCACGTAGTCAACGACGATGGAAATATTGATGGATGGATTCGACCGACAACGCAGAGCAAAATCTAATAATGTAAACAAAATCAATCCGACTCGTGTGTCGAGAGTCAACTCGCAACATTTTCGTTCGTATTCTGATGGGCGTTGCGCATGGTACCTGCATGCATGCAAGAAATGAGAGCATCTTCAGCCGCGCCCCCAACAGGTCCTCTCCAGGCGATTTTGCCGCGCCGGTGCCAAAAAATTGGTCGAGTCGCGTCCCCAGTAGCCCGTTTTCCGTCGGCTTGGGGCAAAACTAGCGCCGGTGGACCCGAGCCAAACCCGGCGCGCTGAGGGGCGCCTAGGCACGCAGGCACAAGCGAAAAGGGGCGTGGGGCCGCTGTGTCGGCGAGTCGAGAGCCTCTTCCCACCGTTTCTTCCCGCTTTCCCCCCACTTTCCTCTCTTTCTCTCCATTCCTCCCACCATCCTCCCTATCGCTCGCCTCCCGGCCGGCCACCATGCTACTGAAGAAGTACGTGATCCCGGCGCCTTGACAACTGCACCCGCCACCGTCGCCCAGCCAAAGCAGAGGAAGCCGAGGGCGCCACCGTCCAAGCCACCAGGCATGCCAAACGCTGACTGGAGGGCGGAAGTTCAGCGTCGGGAGGCTGTCACCGCCGACCGGCGGAATAGGGCCATCGCCAAGAAGGCTCGGGACAATGCGGCGCGTGTGGCTTTGGCCGTGAAGGATCAAGCCGAGGCCGAGGCGGCTCGCGTGGGGATGATGAACCCACCTGGCGGCCACGCCTAGTACGCGCTCTAGAGCCAGCAAAGCGTCCGCTCTCCGGCCGGCTTCTCGTCGTCGCCGCAACCATGGGGATGCATGCCGTCGCCGGGCTACTCCGACAGGGACGTGCACGGTGGGTTCAACCCCCACGTCACCTTCCCCCATGGATACCCGGCTCAGCACACACCCTCGCCTGCCTTCGCCGACTTGCAGTACCCTCCATACAACTACTCGCCGCCGCCTTACGCATCCTCCCCGATGCCCCCTCTCTGTCGTGGCGCCCTGCCCTTCTCACAAGCTTCCACGAAACACCTCGGCGACACCAATGAGACCGACGCCGACATGGACAACATCATCGCAGTAGGCTCGGCCGCGGCCGCCGCGTCCCTTGGGTTCGCTACCTAGGACGACACGGTGGACCTCAGCGGCGGCATGGACGGCGAGCTCGAGTACGGCGAGGAGGAGCCGGAGGAGCACGAGGAGGAGGAGGAGGAGGAGTCGGCGACTGTTCCAGCGAGGAGGCGCAAGAAGAAGAAGGGGGCGGCCAGGACCGGCAAGCCGCCCATCAAGTGGACATCCAAGAAACAGGAATGCCTTGCCGAAGCGTGGAAAGTCGTCTGCCTCGACCCAACCACCGGCGTGAACCCGAGCATTGAGACGTACTGGGAGCGCAAGCTCGTCGACCCCTACTTTAAAGGCGTCTACATGCAGCGCGGGGCGAAGGCAATGGCGAACCATTGGGGGCTCATCCAGCCGGCGTGCAACAAATGACATGGGATCGTCGAGGAGATCGTGGCTCGCCTAGAGAGCGGCGCCAACGTTGAGGATCAGGTATGGCACGCCGGCCTCCCGCTTCTATTTGCCGTGTGCGCCCGCCAACTGTTTGTTCGTCGGCGCAGCTGGTGCGCATGTTCGCCTTGTACCGTCTGGGCAACCGCGACCAAGAGTTCAAGTACCTCCACGTCTACAAGTGGATCGACAAGTGCAAAAAGTGGGCAAAAGTCCGGCGCACCCTCGACAAGGCCAAGGAGACCTACAAGCCGGACGCGCCGACGGCGGGCCCGTTAGAAGGGCGGCCGGACGGTAACAAAGGAGCCAAGAAGGGGAACACGCCGACGCGGCAACCGCGCGAGTGTAGGAGTCCATCGAACACTGCCCCGCCGATGCACAAGCCTGGGCCGCCCTGCGTGAAGAGAAGACCGAGGTGCGGTGGTCAGCGTTGATGACGAACAGTGCCATCAAGCTTGAGCTGCTCCGAACCAACGTCGCCGCGAAGAAGAGGAACACCGACCTGGCTTTTCTGATGGGCGGGGCGGACATGCTCCAGAGCAACGACGAGCAGTTCAAGGCGTGGTACATGGCGGAGCGCGACCTCATCCTGAACCGCCTGATGACGATGGCGGCGCCAACTCCCACGCCCTTGCCGCTGCCGCCGCCAAGCCCGAGTGTTGATGCCTCCACGACGCCCAACAGCACCGAAGCCGCGCTGATACCGACCAGCAGAGAAGCAACAAAGCCCAGGCCGCCCTGCGTGAAGAGAAGACCAAGGTGCGGTGGTCAGCGTTGATGACGAACAGTGCCGTCAAGCTTGAGCTGCTCCGGACCAACGTCGCCGCGAAGAAGAGGAACACCGACCTGGCTTTTCTGATGGGCGGGGCGGACATGCTCCAGAGCAACGACGAGCAGTTCAAGGCGTGGTACATGGCGGAGCGCGGCCTCATCCTAAACCGCCTGATGATGACGGCAGCGCCAACTCCCACGCTGTTGCCGCTGCCGCCGCCAAGCCCGAGTGTTGATGCCTCCACGACGCCCAACAGCATCGAAGCCGCGCCGATACCGACCAGCAGAGAAGCAGCTTCGACACCGCCTAGCCTGCGCACACCGACTATGCCGACGCCGAAGGTCGACCCCGCCGAGTGATGCGTTGCGCACGCGCCCAGACTTGTGGCGCTCTTTTTTTATACGCCGGACTATTTATCCGATCGCCGAACTGTGTCCTGTGATCACCGGACTTGTGGCGTCTTTTGAGCGGGAACGACCAAGTTCAAAAATTGTCGTGTTCTGGGGCCGGCGCCTGGGGGCGTGATTGGGAGCTAAGTCGCCCCAGAGACCAATCTAACGCCGGCTCGCCCTCAAACTGCTCTTGTTAGACGCCCTGGGGAGCCGAACGACTGAAGATACTCTGAGATTGCTAAATCTCAGTAGACGGTGTTGGAAACGAATATTTTGGCAATGCAACTCAATGTATTGATCGATGCATAGCGCACGTATATATGGAGTACAAGGTGGGCCACAACCTCAACTATACAATGACTAGGAGGTGGGCCGGACTATACAATATACATGCACAAACCATATATTCAACACCCCCCCCCCAGTCGAACCGTCGCCGAAGACGCAAAGACTAGACCTGAACTCCTCGAAAACAGAAGTAGGCAGTCCTTTTGTCATAACATCGGCAAACTATTGCGCCGTCGGGACGTGGAGGACCCGGATGCGCCCAAGGGTTGGCGGAGAGGTACACGGCAGAGACATTGTCGTAGTAGACGAGTGTGGCCTTGTGAACATCACAAAGCAACTCCTGGAGCAGCTGACGAAGCCAAGAGCATTCGGCAACGGCGCTAGGCACTGCCCGATACTCTGCCTCGGCACTCGAGCGAGAGACTGTGGGCTGTCGCTTGGAAGACCAAGAGATCAGAGACGGCCCAAGGTAGACACGGTACCCCGAAGTGGAGCGCCGTGTGTCTGGGCAGCCAGCCCAGTCCGCATCAGAGTAGGCGACGAGGTCGGTAGAGGTGGAGGCCGTCAGTGTAAGTCCCATGGACGTAGTGCCGCGTATGTAACGGAGGATACGCTTCACTAAGGTCTAGTGAGAGTCACGCGGAGCATGCATGTGAAGACAGACCTACTGAACAGCATACTGCAAGTCGGGGCGCGTCAGAGTGAGGTACTGCAAGGCACCCACAATGGAGCGATAGAAGGTCGCGTCGGATGCGAGAGAGCCCTCCAGAGCTGAAACCTTGGCCTTGGTGTCAACAGGCGTGGGAGCAGGCTTGCAGTTAAGCATGCTAGCACGATCGAGAAGCTCATGGGCGTAACGCTGCTGGTGCAGAAAGAACCCATCTGGCCGTCGAACCACCTCAATGCCGAGGAAGTAGTGGAGGGGCCCCAAGTCCTTCAGGGCAAACTCATCGCGAAGACAAGTAGTAAGCCGCTGGAGAAGCGCGACAGTGGAAGCCGTCAGGATGATTTCGTCGACGTAGAGCAACAAGTAGGTCGTGTCAACCCCGTGATGGTACACGAAGAGGGACGCGTCGGAGCGGGTCGATGTAAATCCGAGCGTCTGTAGGAAGGCAGCGATGCGCTGGTACCAGGCCCGAGGCGCCTGCTTCAACCCGTAAAGAGAACGGGAGAGCAAGCACACATGGTCCGGATGTGTGGCGTCGACGAAGCCGGTGGGCTGCTCACAGAACACCTGCTCGGCGAGGTGGCCATGCAAGAAGGCGTTGGAGACGTCCAACTGATGCACGGGCCAAGCTCGGGAGACGGCCAGCTGAAGCACGATGTGGATTGTGCCCCATTTAACAACCGGAGCAAAAGTGTCGGTGAAGTCCACGCCCGCACGTTGCCGAAAGCCTCGAACCACCCAGCGAGCTTTGTAGCACTCGAGAGTCTCGTTGGGACGAGTCTTATGCCGAAAGACCCACTTGCCCGTGATGATGTTGGCACGAGGTGGCCGAGGGACAAGCTGCCAGGTGCGGTTCTGTTGGAGCGCATCGAACTCTTCCTGCATCGCAGCGAGCCAATGAGGGTCCCGAAGGGTGGCTCGAGCTGACGATGGGAGAGGGGACGGCTCGGAGACGGAAGTGGCGAGAAGATACTCATCGCTGGTGTACCGCGTACTCGGGCGGAAGGTACCGGCCCGAGAGCGAGTCATCGGGCGGGGCAGCGAGTCTAGGGCGACGGGCGAGGACGAGGAAGAGCCCGCCTCCACTGATGCCGCGGGTGAGGCCACCGCGGGCGAGGCCGCCGGCAAGGGCGCGGGGGGTGCCGAGGAGGACCGCACCGATGGTGGCGCAGGGGGCGTCGCAGGCGCCGAGAGAGGTGCAGCCCCTAAGGAAAACCGGCCGGGGAGGAACTCGACACGGGGCACGGGGGGCACCCTCAAAGCCAGGAGGCGGCCCGAGAGAAGCGCCCGAGCGGCCGTCACCAGGAGCGGGCAAGGCTGCAACATCCGAAGGTACCTGCTGAAACGGAAAAACCATCTCATCAAAGTAACGTGTCGGGAAGTGATAACCCGATGTGAGATAGGATCATAGCAGCGGTAGCCTTTGGTGTTGGGGGGATAGCCAAGAAAAATACAGGCCACGGACCGTGGTGCGAGCTTATGAGAAGTAGTGGAAGCGATGCTAGGGTAGCACAAGCAACCGAAAATGCGAAGCTCGGTGTAGGAAGGTGGCGTGCCGAACAAAAGATGATGAGGAGCAAAATTCCCGCGAGTGCGACAGGGACGAATGTTTAGGAGTAGTGATGCGGTGGCGAGCGCGTCAGGCCAGAAACGTGGTGGCACGTTGGCGTGAAAAAGGAGGGTGCGAACACAGTCATTAAGAGTGCGAAGCACGCGCTCAGCGCGGGCATTTTGTTGCGAAGTACGGGCAAGTGAGACGAAAAATCGTGTCGTGTGCGGCGAGAAGGTTGCGGATTGCAAGATTATCGAACTCTTTCCCATTGTCTATTTGCAACGCATGAATGGGGCGACCAAACTGCGTGGAGACATAGGAGTAGAATGCGGTGAGAGTGGCAACAGAATCCAACTTTCGCCGCAACGAGAAGGTCCACACATAGTGCGAAAAATCATCAAGTCTAACAAGATAATAAAGATAGCCCGTATTACTTGCAACAGGAGAGGTCCAAACATCACTATGAATTAACTCAAATGGGTATGAAGCAACATGCGAGGAAGTGCTAAAGGGTAAACGAGTATGTTTGCCGAGACGACAAGCATGACAAGTGTGATCGTCGATCTTATTACACGTGAATGAAAAACTGCGAAGAATATGACGAAGGGTGGCAGGGTTGGGATGACCAAGACGAGCATGCCAAAGGTCCACTCCAGCGGAAAGCGCCATGGGTGCAGCGACGGAGGATGTGGAGGAGTGGACTGGGTAGAGATCGTCGGGGCTGTCACATCGGTGGAGCACCATCCGGGTACGGGCATCCTTAACAGAAAAGCCAAACATGTCAAATTCAACGGCGACAGGATTTTCACGTGTAAGAGAGCGAACAGAAACAAGATTTTTAATGATGTCAGGTGAAACGAGTACGTTAGAAAGATGTAATGGAACGGAGTTAGAAGGAAAAGTAGCATGGCCGACATGAGTGATGGGCATGGAAGAACCGTCGCCCACGGTAATGCGAGCAGCAGTGTGAACAGGGTGAGCGGTAAGAAGGTTACCGGGGTTGGCGGCCATGTGAGTCGTGGCTCTGGTGTCCATGTACCAGTCACCACCGCCGGTGTACTGCTGTGGCGTGGGGGCGATGTGGAGGGCCGCTAGCAGCGCGGGGTCCCATGGTGCCGGCGGGAGGGCCGGGGCCGACGGCAGAGGCTGTGGCAGCGGCGCCACGAGCCCACCGGCCGGAGGCAGCCCATAGGCCGCCGAGGGGCCGTAGAGCGGCGACGGCGGATACGTCTGAGGGGCCGCATACAGAGCCTGATGAGGGGTCGGGCGGGCGCCAAAAACACCGGGGATGGGGGCGCGGTGTATGGGCATGGAGTATGCGTGAACAACCCCCGTCCAGGAGTTCTGGCTGGCCTGCCAGGGCGCCGGCGGGAGCGGGTGCTGCGGCTGGCGCGGCGCCCCGCCATGGGTAGCTGGCGGCTGCTGC
>NC_057812.1:36677461-36678397 GCF_018294505.1 Triticum aestivum
GGGGGCGGCGGAGGGGCCTGCGGCGGCGCGGGATATGGGAACCCGGGCGGCGGCTGCACGTGGACGGGCCCCTGGGCGGGCCGCGGCGGGGGAGCCGGAGCGGTGGGCGGAGCACCGCCGCGGGTTCCGGCGGTGAGAGCCGTATTGGTGGCCCGGGCGCGCGACATCCGCATCCTCTTCTCCTCCAGCTTCAGGTACGCGATGATCTTGGGGAAGGTTGGGTTGGTGATGAGAGGGATGTTGGAGGCGGCGTTCCCGAAGTGTTCGTTCAGGCCGGCGATGAGAGTGCTGAGGAGGAGCTCGTCGGAGACCTTCTCGCCGAGGTCACGGAGCTCGTCAACAAGCTTCTTGAGGTGCATGCAATAATCGTCGACCGACGAGTCAAGCTGCTGGCATCCAAAAAACTCGCCGTGCAAGAAAACCTTGCGTTGGAGCGCGTTGTCGGTGAAGAGGCTGTTGAGCTTAGTCCAAACGGCGTGAGCTCATCATCGGCGGAGACCACCGTGTGGAAGAGGTCCTTCGAGATGGTGGTGTAGAACCAGCGGATAAGAGTGGCGTCGATGGACGTCCACTCATCATCGTCCTCCATGAAGCGGGAGTCCACGGAGCCATCGATGTGATCCCGAAGATTGTACTCACGGAACACAAGGAAGAAGTACGTCTTCCAGGCATAGTAGGTGGAGGTGAGTTGACAGAGGACGACGGGAACCCGAGCGAGGATATTGAGATCACGGATGACGACTGGATTGGGGCCGTCGAAGGGGTTGGTGCGGCGGCTGCGGGTGGTACCGGTGGAACCGGGGGAGGCCATGGCCGAGAGGGGAGGGCCGCGGCGCGTGGTGAAGCGGCGTGGCGGGAGGGATGGTGGTGCGGCATGGGTGGCGGCGCTGCGGGTTGCGGGCGGAAGCGCGAGACGGCGGCGGCACATAGGGGGGC
>NC_057812.1:36679018-36681993 GCF_018294505.1 Triticum aestivum
CGGCGATGGGATCGCGGCGGCGGCGGCGGCAGGAGTTAGTATTAGGATCATAGGTATGATACCATGTTGGAAACAAATATTTTAGCAATGCAACTCAATGTATTGATCGGTGCATAGCACATGTATATATGAAGTACAAGATAGGCCACAATCTCAATTATACAATGACTAGAAGATGGGCCGGATTATACAATATACATGCACAAACCATATATTCAACGGACGGGCCGATCGCCTCGACGTACCTCGATGCAGACGGCCGGCGTTTTCCCAGTATTTTATCCCTCCGATCCTCATATTACGCGGATGGGGTAGACGGCGATGCGATCAGCTACGTTGCCGGCCGGCCTCTACGATGTCCATATACTGTACGCACGTATATGTGGCAGTAGAAGAAATGGATAAAGCAACCGATAAGCTGCAGCTTATATATATCTCAAAATACAACTAGTCTACTAGACTACTACTCCTGTTCATGATTAGGGGTCAGGGGTCAGGTTTTTTTGGGCGGCTTAAAAAATAAACTGCCTCTTACTAGATTAAAAAATATAAACCGTCTCGAAAATTTATTAAGACTTTTAAATTAGCTATTTCATAATTAGTTTAGAAGCCTTAATAAATAAAAGAGATGGCTTATGACAAAAGCTGGGGAGGCGGATTATTTTTTAAGCTACAAAAAAAACTGGCCCTAGGTCTCATCTGTGTTGGTTACTTTGAACTGTTTATTCCAAAATCCCACACTTATGGACAACAAGGCACGGAAGGAGCATACGGGATTATGTGTCCCCCTGAAAATCTCCCTCCACCCCCTAATTTCAGCTGTGGTACTATCTGATTTCCAATCAACAATTGCCATGTCAGCCTGTAAGTTCTAGTGTGTAAATTTGAGTCTGTGAGTGTAGCAAAGCTCCTGTTTATTTGACCCCTCGTTTGTGGCGCAGGCAGACCAAGAGGTAGAACATATACACACAGAAAATCCCTTTTGGAGCTTGGGCTCCAGTGAAGCCTCCAAATTCAAATTTAAAATTTCATTGAAACTCATATTTTTACATTTCAAAAAATTCTGAAAAAATTACAGATATACATGAAGGTATAAGACACATGTGTGTAAATTTTCAGTTTAAAATACATTAAAATAAGGGCTGTGCAAAAAAGACAAATCTGGGGATGTTTAACACATGATACTATTCATCCTCCCAGGCCATGAATTTGTCTTTTTTGTACAGGTCACAACTCAAGGTATTTCATCATGAATACACATATGTGAGTTACATCCTTACATACACGCATATTTGTTTTCCGAATTTTTTGAACCATAAAAATTTGAATTTGAATTTTTCAAAATAAAGGCCTCCATGAAGCTCGGCCTCCAAAACGCCTTTCTCATATATACACAAGGTTCCTACTTCTTTCGTTTCATAATATAAGTGAGTTTTTTAATGTACAATATACACTGTTGTGAACTTCAGATACGTCTGGGAACATGCATATAACATACCCCAGAGATCGATCCATGGACGCTGATTGCCAATTAAATAACCAGCAAGGCCTTAAGCGGGAGCAAACATGTCGCTGTACTAGACACTAGAGAGTGCTGTATACAGAACGCTTTGCAACGGTAGTGTTCTGGTGATCGATCCTGCTGTAGGTGCAGGTTTAATTCGTGTGGGAAATATCAGGGGCGTCTTCCCGGTGAAGCTGCTCTTTGATGGCAGAGATCGGTCCAACGAGGACAAGAATTTCCGGCAGAGTTACCGACGGTAGCAGGCTAGGAGCACGCGCCTACGCGGTTGGCCGGACGTACCACATGCATCCTATCTATAGCTAGCTGGAACCCAATCCCAACGCAATGCATCATCCAGAATTCTAGATGGAAAGCGGCTCGGCCCGGCAGGTCGGGGCTAAATTTCGTGTTTTGATCCTTTTTTAAAACTTGTTCGAGATCTAACCTTGTTTTGCAAAAATTTCAGAATCTGACCCTTTCTTACCATCAAGATCCCCAGCGGTAGGGTATAACAGTCTATCTCCAAGGCCCCTGGCGGTCCCTTTTCTCACTGCCAAGACCCCAAAAATTTCGCAAAGCAGGATCAAATCTCAAACAAATTTGGTAAAAGAGTCAAAACACGAAATTTTGCCGCCGGTCGGTCGGTACATGATAGAGGGGTCGAGGTAGACCAGGTATGCATGTAGCTAGCTTGGTCCTGTGGCAGATTCGACGGGCAGAAGCTACTAGAGCGCCAGTGACGCTTCTAGCGACCAAACATGCGCTTTATCGACCGATCATCGTCGCGGCCGGGTATGCTTGTTTGTCAGCACGTACACGTACACGGACATTTGCTTCTTTTTTAGCTTTGTCTCCTCCGATTGGCCGTCGTCATCGTCGCCGTGGCCGGAGTCCGTGCGTGTCCGAGTGTCTGTGGGCAACACGCGTACTTGATCCTTCTAGACGCCAGCAACAATTACGAGCTACTTTAATTTCTTCTCCTTGTTATTGATCCTAGGGATTCATGCATGTAACACTCACTGCAGGGCTAGCTAGGACCGATAGCTTCTTGTAAAATCCTCGCTCGCTCACTAGGCTCGCTAGCGCGGGTACCGTTGAAACTGAATTGTCAGGCATGATCATCTATCGCTCTCTCTTTGGTTAATTAGTGGAGGCTGTGCAAGCACACTTCTTCTGGGGCGCAATTATAGCCCACATCAATCTACTCCGGTATATGTTAACTTTAACCATCTCGCCGGGCACACGTACGTAGTAGTCGAGGTATACGTGCAGCAGGCTGGCCGGGTCAATTGCATGTCGTCCTTTTCCAGAGTATTTCTTGGTGGAGTTTGGAATGTGGGCCGGGGATGGACCATGCATGGATATGCATCTCGCGATCGCCATCCATCCGATATCTGTGTGTCCTGGTAGCTTACACTACAAGCACGGCTAGAAAACACTGCCGTCGGCGAGCGAGCGACGACCGCGGACG
>NC_057812.1:36682380-36709571 GCF_018294505.1 Triticum aestivum
CCTTCGTTCCTTCCTCTCCTTTCTGCTGCTAGCTGTACGTTGCTGGTCCTGTTGAAAGAAATTATGGAAGAAAATCAGCTTCCTTTTGAGAGATGATTCATCGATTGAAAGCGGCAATGAATGTCGTCTCTACGTTTTGCCATGTTTATTCTCTCCTTTTTGTTCTTCCTTGTGTGTAGTCGATGTACTGGTCGAACGATGGGGAGTGTAGTGGGGACGTGCGGAGGGCTGATTTGGACTCTGCACGACCTAACACTAGCTAGCCCTATCCTACGGATAATAGAGTGTGGTGTGTGTATCTTGTGTTGCTTCCTTTTTAATTCATCTTTTCATGCATGAGAATGAGATGGAGCCGTGCGTGCGTGGTAACTCCAAAGCCGTGGCCCGTGGGGATTTGCTTTTTAATTTATGTATTCCATACTTGTCATCAAAATGAATGAAAAGAAATATATCTAGAACTAAAATAAGTATTTCCGGATAGAGGGAGTATTAACTTAGAAGAGCAAAAAGATCCAACTCCACTTCGTACCGTATCATGCAACACGTCCATTTGTTTTGACTTTGTGGCGACAGATATTCTTCTTCTTTGATTCAGAGTCAATTAGCTCACTGGAATTTGGTGAACACGGCTAGGGCTAATTAGTCTTTCTTGCCAAAGTCTAGAGCTAATTAGTTGACCTCTTAAGCCATTTCGGGTAGCTTGAGCTGAGATTATCTATAGTTTCTTTTCTTTTCAAAACATGACAAAAGCTCTTTTCGAAACACGACAAAAGCTTTGCCTTTTCATTAGTCATGAAGAGATGTTAACTGTGCAAAGGCCAAGGCACCCATTTTTTTAATGGAAGCTCTCTCTCTCTCTCTCTCTCTCTCTCTCTCTCTCTCTCTCTCTCTCTCTCTCCTGGCATTAGTCAAGTGTGTCGTCAGATATGGTGTTCCGAAGTCAGAAGGGTCCTAATACTCCCTCCGGTCCTTTTTACTCTGCATATTAGAATTCTCTAAATTCAAACTTCACAAAGTTTGACCGTATTTATATGAAAAAATATAAACATCTGTCATACTGAAGTTATACAATATGAAACTTTAAGTCATGACACATCTATTGATATTGATTTCAGATTGTGAATGTTGGTACTTTTTTCTATAAAGTTGGTCAAACTTTACGAGGCTTGACTTCAGTCAAATCTTATACGCGAACTAAAAAGGACCGGAGGGAGTATGATGAAGAGGACCCTCATGAGGGACCCAAGACATTTCCGATGTTTTTCATTCAAAATAAATGACCAGATCTGTACTTTAAGCATGACAGCATTCAACTTAGAACTTGCAAGAGCATTGTTAGGCCGGCCCTTCAAATATAGCTTTATTCGATGTGTTGATTTCTATCCACAGATTAACCATTTGATCGACATACTACTTGTCAGTTTGCATTGGCTGTTATATATTCTTAGTATAAATGAAAAGGTTTGAATCATTTAGTGTGGGTAAGCAAATCACATGGCCGCATGGGCAACATACAACAGCAGCAGCAGAAGGATCTGAAAGAACCAAACGAGCGCGCATGATTGAGTTTACGCACTCGATGAGTGTGCAGATGATTATTCATGCTCGCGCTAACGGCCGAACTCGTGCATGGCAAAGGCAGACGCACAATTAAAAGGGAAAGGCCAATGATTATTCATCCACTCAGCAAGCAACTTTGCAGCCTAATCTCCCCTTGAGGGTCAGCAGCTTAATCATGGCGACGGCCATCGACGTACCCGTCGCCGGTACGTTGCCGTCGGGGATCGGGCATCTAATCTGCATTAAGCAGCACCTAACACCACATCACGCTCGCTCTTAAAAAGACTAGGGAGCACCAGCAGTACAGTGAGTGGGCGAGGCTTCCTCTCATTGTGTTCGTCCAATTATTGTTCCAGGTAATTTTAGCTGCTTTAATCTGATTTCGTCGCGTATTGACCTCGCCGGTCACACTGTCAGCGAGAAAAATTTGTACTCCATGGCCAATTGGCCCGATATACGAAGAAGCAAAACTCAATGGTCTGAACCGTCTTCTCTGGTCCTGCTTGGCCATTTGGAAGCTACACTACATGCTCATACGAACGGCCAATACGTACCACTCAATGTATAGTTCCAAAATGTATTATTAGTAATGGCAACGGTCTCCATCTTGCCATCCGTAGGTGGTCGCCCCTGGCCTGGGAAAACATGAGCGTGAAGCTCTCTTCCAGACCTCTCAGTCCAAGCGCTATCTGAACTGTCCTGCTTAGCTGGGGAGCTTCCTGCATACTGCCAAATGCCAATACAGGCAACAAGATGACCTGCAGACACCTCACATGGTGTAGAGGACCAGCCTCTTTACGTGTCCAAAGTCAACAGTGAAACAAATCTCAGCTTTACAACCATACACTACTTTTATGATATGTATATTTGCATTTCAAATTATTTTTGAAACTTCTACGTTTCTCAGACTGAGTTAAGAGCACGTATAAACTCTTCAGGGACAAAGAAAAACAACCGCTTTCATCTCGCCTAAAGATCATTGTCGATTGATCCATTCATGTCCGATTGAGCTGGCCACGTCACGTCGTATTCACTTACTCAGCACACTTGGGGGATACAGGAAGCAGATTCTGGAACACCGTAGCCCACTCTTAATCACTCTCAATCATTCAATCACGTGCAAAAAAAAGTTGCAACAGGCAGGAATATATGCATCACTGTTTTTCCTTGCCGTCAATCAGACAGCTTGCACTGCATGGAGCCTCCTCCTTTGCTTGTCTACTGGGCATCAGGCTTGAGAGGAGCAAGCAAAGTGGCAGCAGCTTGCATGATAATAACTCACAAAATTGTCCAAGTTGTAGCTCAGGGCTGGCCGGACCGAGTCCAACTCCCAGAAGATGTATCATGTATGCAGTCTTACCCTAGCTAAGCAGTAGCATGCTAGCATAGCAGAAAAGGTAAAAGGAGAGATCATACCAATAACCAAGCCAGCAACCGCTAGTGACAATAAAGTGCCCGCACCACCACGGAGTAACAAACTTGGTTTATTTTAGCAAAATGCATGGCTCTTTCACGATAAGGAAGCATGCAGTTTTCAACACCTAGGGATGAAGTGGCTCCCCTAAAGATATGATGTTAACACATGCCAAAAGAGATCATTTACTAGGCAAGCTAAGATCTGGCTTTACCATGCATATAGCTCCATCCACTTGATGAAAAGTTGCCCCACCTTGTTAATGATTAAAGCTCGGTGCTCCCACCCTTCAGAAACTACTTGTTAACACAACATCACGAACTTTTATTATAATCAACATTCAGAAAGGTGTACCCTAACAAGCATGATATAGAATTTATTCCTTCTTGTCACAATGGAAATCCATATAAACTCCAGCTTCATAATAGTCATACTAGTCGCCCGCCAAGTTTCACCACACACATATTACAGATTTGTTGTGCACTTAGTTTCCGCACACAAAAGTTGCATTTCCATGATAATTGTTTGGGGTCAAATTAGTACTTTTTCAGACTTATGTGGGGTTTGCCATGAAGAAATTATATAAATCCTGAGAATTGTGGGGCTTGCAATCATTGGAAATAAAGGGAGAAAGTTGCACCATTGTAAAGGACATTTGCACCCATCGGCAATAAGAAACAACTAAATTTACATTATGTTTGCACATATGCTAAATTTGCATCAAATTTATTTACCGTTGAAATAGGGCATTGATGTAATTTTTGTTACTTCAGATTATACTTCCATGATGTTTGATGAGGACTTTGTTTTTGTAAGAAAACATTGTCAATCAGATCAATTTACTTCAAATGACGCATCTTCTTTTTGTCATCGGCAGTCGTTATCCCATGACATAATTCCTCGACCCGACCAACCGCGATGGTATTTTCTTCCGTTGCAATGCACAGGCATTTGTGCTGCTAGTACAACCAGATCGACCTATCTGTTAGTACTGCAGGAACTAATTGGTAATCAATCTTCCCCGAGAGACTTTTTCCGGCAGGCATCCTAATCAATCCTAGCTTAGCCTCAGCTAATAATATGCATGATGCATGTACCAAACTGGTAGAGTACTATCTAGCACTTGGCCGGACGTACCACATCCATCTTATCACAGTGTAGCTGGAACCCAACCCCAAACGCAACGCATCCTCTAGATCCATGCATGACCCCCATCGATCTACCACGTATTGTTGCTACAAGACTATGTAGCTACTACTACCAGTGATCGATCAGTTCAAATAATTGAAGCGGGCTGTCAACGACGATCGATCTGACAGATTGATGGATGGATTCAACGGACGGCGTACAGCCGAATCTATCTATCTATCTATTATTACTAATCCATAGAATTGTTTTCATTCCTTCACAAAATAACATAAATACAAACACATTCGATTCTTATAATTATAAATAGATTGATCCATATGCTCTACTCTAAATCCATATGCTTTAAATGGATAAGAGAGATATGGATTTTCCGCTCAGCTCAAATTGTATCCTTTTCCTTCTGCTTGGACACGAAGAGATATGAAATATTTGACTAAGACTGGATTTCATTCCACTTTCCTATTTCTGAACAACAACTTATGTTATCAACTATTTCGTGTTTTCAAAGTAGACTCCCTAGAAAACCCACGTTAATTATTATTATTATTATTATTACTACTACTATACTAATCCTAGACTCCCTAGAAAATCCCGCGTTAATTAGAATTTATGAGTCATTAATTTGGTGGGACCGAATTATTACGGTGTAGATCTACACATAGATTTTCTTTTGTATTCTGTTTTTTTAACTTTGTATTCTTTCTTTTTTATTATTCTTTTCTATCGACAAGGAGTCCTATTTTCTAAGGCAACTGTCTCTAAGCCGTAGATGGATGTTCTGATTAGTTGCCTAACAATATCCTGTATATCTCCTCCGGTTTATTTTGAATGGAGATTTATGGATCTCTAAATTACAAGAACTCTCGAGCTAAAGCACAAGCATCGATGCATCTCCAATCCCAATGTCCTCATCCAAGGCGGCCTCTTCCGTACTGCCGTATCATTGATTATCTCTCTCGCCTTGCTGCCGTCTCTTATTTTTCTTAAGCCGCTCTCTTACTTCTCCTTAGTGCTGCCAATATCATTGAATACATGGAGGCAGCAGAGGAAGATGGATATGCATCACGTGCATCGGTGCATGAACACGTCTTCCCGATGGCCAGACGTGAGTATCATCGTCAACGCCTTCGATGACAGAGAAATCGAACTGGAGCTGCCCTTTCATTGAGAATTTGACCATGCCATCTAATATATATCACTCTCCATGATGCAATGTCCTCTCACAGATGTCTCTACAGCAGGTCTCTTCGTCACTCCTAATCGACCCCACGTCCTCACGCAGCCAATGTGAACTTCTCACCCCGCACATCGCAGCTTTCCGCCCGGTGGTTCTCTCCTGCTCCTGGGAACGGAAATATAATCAAGGTACGCGAGTAAAGGCTTCAAGGAAGGGTTCGATGGTTCAATAGAGAGTTGTACATCCTGGCAATAATGCTTTTAATCACCCATATCTTCTGAGAAGAAGCACAAGCACAAGTGCATTCTCGAAGTCGAAGGTGACAGACTGACAGCCACCAGTTGAGCCGCATCTTAATATCCGCAACGGTTCACCTGGTTTTACCGAGACAGCTTTGGCTCATTAATGGTTACAGGCAAGCAGCAACAGCAAGCTCCCACGAAGGTAAATTGGCTTTGTTATTATGCTTTTATATTAGTTACTATTTGATACCTAAATTGCTCACGTGATGCATATCCACCTTCCCCTGCACTCTCTTTCAGTAGTGATTGAATATGTAATTTCCTGCACTCCTCTGATTACAATGTTCTTATTAATTCAGTATGAAACTACAATCTCATCAAAAACTAAATGAAAAGCCAACTATACTGAATCTGCTATAGTTTGCCTATGATTCAGATTTTCTCACACATGCCACACAGGTCCTCCCTCCATCATATATATGATCATATCTTATTCGGACTTCATCTCTGGTGCCCAGGTGCGAGTATTAGCCATGATTTACCCATAGCTTGGGTCAATCAATGGCTGCATAGGAAGTAGACCTCCGTTGCCATGGCTAGCTGTGTTTGCACCAATCTATCCTATAACGGTACACAAGGAGCAAGAATGGTGTAGATTTTTGTGTTTGGGAATTTTTATGTTTTGCGTTGATGTGCAATTTCAGACTTGGTTTGTAATGAGGAACTACTGCCTAGGGTTTCATATTTTGGGATTTTTATAATATTCATTCTTTAGTTCCTTATGTGTGTACATACGTATTTTCCCGTAAAAAGGATACATAATAGGATGGGTAAAAAAATTATGTGATATACAATCCAGTTAGGGTATTCAATTATCAAATATGTGATGTACTTCTACATAACACCTCTTCTAATTTTGTTTGAATGTGTATATGCCATTTTGGAGCATTACGCGGTTTTTTCAGTCTAACTTCTCTCTGTTCCTCAGAAGTAGAAGATATGTGTTTCTTTACTTTGATCTGTTCTTTGAATTTTATGCTCACCCATTTATCCAATTGGATATGAGCATCTTACAAGAAAAAAATGACGCTTTGTACTGATGGAATTATTTTGATATTATTGTTTGCAGATATGTAGTGTATATGCACTCAGGAGGTCAAGAAGGTGGCACACTGCAGTATTTATATGAAGCAACAACCGCAAGGTAGAACAAAAAATCATGCTCATTCTCAAATGAAAGAACTTATGTGTACATGACTTACCAGTACTATATTTCTAATTGTTGATCAATATTTTAAAAAAAATATTTTCTATAACTCTCTACGACTTTACCACCATTGAACGGAAAATACGTGAAAATCATTTACTGAAATCTTACATATATAGCAGAAATAGTAAATAATGACTAGCCGGTGCGAATGCACGGGTTGACGGCTAGTCTGATCTAAACAAAATTAAACCAATTAGCGTGTCGACCAGCAGGATTTTCGTTGGTAAACTAATGGGCGTCACCTATACATGATGATGAGTTTTACCGGCAATGATCATGAGATATAAGACGGCCGGCCTCTACGTGTACATGTACTGTACATACCTACTACTACTACTGTTGATGACTAGGAAACTCTGGTAGGAATTAAAAATGATTTTCTTGAAACAGAAATAACAACAATGTGCTTTTCAAAAAGCAACAACACAATGGATCATCGACTTTGTACTGTTTATCTGTCCCCTCATTTGTGGCACGTACGGGCACACCAAGAGCTAGATCATACTGTTCTGAACGTGTGCTATGGTCGGGGGCATGCATATAACATACCCAGAGAACAGCACGTCGTTGTAGTAGACACTGTGCAAGAACGCTTTGCAACACTGGTGTTCTGATGAACGATCCATCTGGTAGGTGCAGCGGTGCAGGTTTAATTCGTGTGGGAAATATTAGAGGCATGCATCTTCCCGGTAAAGCTGTTGTTTGGTGGCAAAGATCGGTCCAGCGAGCACAACAAATTTCGGGTGGGTTTACCGACCGCGGGCGCACACGCCTATGCACTTGGCCGGACGTACCATATGCATTCTATCTATCTAGCTGGAACCCAACTCAGACGCAACGCATCCTCTAGATCCACAGCGGCTCGACCCGGCTGGCCCTGCTGCAGATTCGATGTAGCGACGCAGCTAGCACCAAACGCGCGCTTTATCGACTGGGCATGTTTGTCAGCACGTACAAGCCCTGCCCACGAGGAGGAGGAGAGCGAATATTTGCTCCTTTTTCTGCCTTGTCCCCTCAGTCGCCGTCGTCGTCGCCGCCATGGCTGGCGTGGTGCGTGTCGGAGTGTCCATGCACGCACGCGTACTCGAACCATGTAGACGCCACCGGCAGCAGGTGTAGCATTTTTGCCGCCAGCAGCTAGAAACAACTTTAATTTGTTGCTGGTGTGTTGTAGTTGTTTCTGCTGTTTCATGGCGCATGCATGTAACACTCACATTGCATGCAGCGCAAGCAAGCTAGCTAGCTACCTGTGAAATCCTCGCTCACTCGGTGACAGGGTGCTTGCATTGGTTCTGCTAGTGCGCGCACCGTTGAAACTGAATTGTCATTGCAAGATGACCCAAGTAGGAGTAGTGGGTACGTACACATGCATGCAGATGCAGTGTATTCCCTTCGTTCCTAAATATAAGTCTTTTTAGATATTTTAACAAATGACTACATGTGGAGCAAAATAAAGAAATGTATACTCTAAGATATGTCTACATACATCCGTATGTTGTAGTTCATTTGAAATGTTTAAAAAATATATATTTAAAAACGGAGGGAGTACTAATTGGTGGGAAATCAAAATTAAAAATATATATGCGTGTAACATGCATGCGTGGTGTCAGTGTGTGTGCGGATTGGGGCCATGCACAACGCACATGACCGGATCGACGGTGGTTTGTTGCTCGTCAGTGCGAGTGAGTCGCTGGGCAGGGTGGCTTGCCCATCGTGGATCTCTATATAACCCCCCGCCCTGCTAACTTTCCGACCGGTATTGTACGTGGCACATCGGTTAATTGCTCATGCACAATATTGTGGGTTGCATTATCAATCTGCGGTTTAGTCCGAGCGATTGTGAGTGCTGAATGATTTATTCTCTGGGCAACTTCCTATATTTTATAATACTATACCTTAGAATCTTTGTTAAGTCTGAATTCTGAGGTTTACTGAATGAATTTACCCGTAGGTCGGCTGATTTGTCCGAAGTACAGTAGTAGTAACTTTATTTGGATCTGAATTATTATATCATTCTAACAACTAACGAACATCTACATAGAATGATTCATCATCACTTCAAATATTTATGTCCCTAGGGCATGGGGCATGTTTACTATTTTTTTCATAACAGTGAGAAGTCATGGTTTGGCAGCTTATTTACAAGCACAAGTGCGGCGAAGAAAAATCAATCTCTCTCTCTCTCTCTCTCTCTCTCTCTCTCTCTCTCTCTCTCTCTCTCTCTCATGCCAAGTACCTGCAGTGGCGACTCACCGGACTCGACCATGCTATGCGTCAGAGGTGACATTGCCTATGCGGATGTCGATTGCTTGTACGACCACAACGACTCCCTCAACGAAAACACAAACTCCGGAACAAGACATTTTTGTGATTCTACAATATTATTCGGAACCAAATCTAAACTCAATATCCATTTTTTTTCGTTCTGCAGCAGTGCATGAGTAATTGACTAGGTAAATTTAGTAGTGTATCACAACAGTTAAACTATTGAATACCACAAGAACAGTCAGGAAGGAGCATCAAGCTTTAACACTATGCCTAGCCCAAGAAGATGGAGAGCATCGACATGGTTACATTGAGGACCTGAACGAGGTATGGAGGGAGAGTTTTATGTTCCCGTTGCAACGCACAGGGCCTTTTGCTAGTCCTTACTTATGTGTGGTCGATTTTATTGATCGTGCAATGTGAGTGCGGAGAGCTGATCTGGACTCTGCAGGGGCTAACACTAGCTTGCTGGTCTCCTCTTCTATGGATAATACTTCCTTCGTTCAAAAATACTTGTCGAAGAAATTGATAAAAATGGACGTATCTAAAATTAAAATATGTCTAGATACATTCATTTATCAGACGAGTATTTTCGGACCGAGGGAGCATAATATACCGCAGTGGTGTGTGTGTCTTGTACGTGTTGCTTCCTTTTCTGATTAACCTTGCATGCATGAGAATGCGATGCATGCGTGCGTGGCCGCTCCAAAGCCCTGGATTTTAATAACTTGGAAGAGCATAAAGATCCAACTCCACTTCGTACCGCATCGTGCAACGTAGTCCATTGTACTTTCCGGGGGGCAGCTTTTTCTTCTCCGACTCAGACTCAATTAGCTCAGTGGAATTTGGTGAACACAGTAATTAGTCGACGGACGAGGAGTTTCTAATCTTGAGCTCAATGGCTCCTGGATGAACAGTAAATTCAGAAAAAATCTGAATTTTCTGTAGTAAACTATAAAGAATGTTTGGAGTGCATGAAAAAGTTAATCACGAAATCACATCGGTGCAAGGCGTGGTAAAAAAATCAATGCTCTGAAAATGTTACATTCAAATGCATTTTGGCGCTTTGATTTTGTTTTTTTATTACCACGACTTGCTCCAATGTGATTTCGTGATAAAGATTTGCATGCACTTCAAACATTCCTTAAAGATAGCCACAAAAGAATTTTTTGATTCCTTTTTCCTACTTTTTTTCAATTTTACTATTCACAGCAGGAGCATTTGGTCTCGGGATTAGAACGATAGTTTCGTTACTTGACCTCTTATTAAGCAATTTACATTTTTACTCTAGTAGGTTGAGCTAACATGACCTCCTAGTTTGTTTTCTTTGCAAAACTTGACAAAAGAAAATCCTTTCCATTAATTAATAAGATATTTGAACTGTAGAAAGGCCATGAGCACAAAGATTTTTTTTAAAGAACGCTTGCACTTCTCGCATAAGATTACTTATTACCCCCACCGATGCATATTACTTGTTGCTCAAACAGGTGTATCTAGCATTGAAATACGTCTAGATACACCCATTTCAGCGACAAGTAATATAGATCAGAGCAAGTATTAAGTATTTCGGCCCATGAGGCACCAAAAAGCCACATGCTCAATGATTCATCTAGAGATGATGTTCAGAAGGTTAGGTTTCTTCTTTCTCATAGAGGCGGCATTTAGGAGGCTGGCAGTATCTCATCTTCGAGTTGGTCTTTCGGGCTTTGATCTTGCTCGAATTCGTCCATCGGGTTGAAGTCAAAGGAGCTCCGGTGTAGAATATTACCGTGTCCTTGGGGCAGTGAGTTTAGGCTTTCTCCCCATGCACTCGCAACGGCACAATATGATGTTAGGTGCTTCAGGCTGATTCATGGGTTCGACAATGATGACTGTAGCTCGAGGGCACTGGTATTTAGGGGCACATGCACGAAGACTACCAAACTATAATTGACACGGTACGGCCGGCTCAAATAAAGGACTGGCGACAGCAACACCTTGGCGGCTCCTTCTGTCGTAGTAATCGCTCGTTGGTCCAATGATCTTGATGTAATTTTTATTATGTTTGGGATGCTTTTGTACTTCCGATGGTTCTTTTAATAGATCCAGGCCTTCTTCATAGAAAAAAAGAGCATTGTCCTTTCTGCTCGTCGACAGGAAAAATGCTCCCCGGCCCGGAGTGAGAAGGGAGAGAGACCATTTCGGCATCAGTTTGTCGGTGGCATTACGACGAAGCCCTTTATTTGCATCCAGGGAACGTCAGATTGGCGCCTTCCTTTGGCACTCCTAGTCGTGATTTCTGCCACTCGTGTGCTCTGTATTTAGAATTACTGGTTCAACTCCAT
Organism: Triticum aestivum; assembly: GCF_018294505.1. Taxonomy (NCBI): domain Eukaryota; kingdom Viridiplantae; phylum Streptophyta; class Magnoliopsida; order Poales; family Poaceae; genus Triticum; species Triticum aestivum. The sequence continues at coordinate 36,693,782 of NC_057812.1, forward strand.
AAACATTCTCCCCAATATTTTGTATCATTCTGCCATCTGAGTTTATCTAGAAAGCAAGGTGAGCCCATTTTCGAGAGTAAGATGAACGAGCCTTACGGTAACTGGTCTCCACTTTCAGTTCCAAACAAAAAAATCAGCACTAACTGAAATCACCAAAATTTAGTGAATTCAGTGATTTCAGTTTGCATTTCGGCCAAAGGGCCAGAATATTCACTTGAACTCAATTAAATATTTGATATAATAAAAAAATCAAATCCCTATTTACTACTAAAATTGCTGAAATATTTTGGCCGACGAGTAAATGTTTAATTGTGTACTATTAGTGTATTTCATCGAAATCTCACTCAAAAGTGTAAATCATTATATGTGGCAAGAGACGACCGCCATGATTCACGAGGGGCGCAAGACCTTTCTATGATTTTCATTCAAAATGACCAGATCTGTACTTTAAGGATAATAGTAGCATTCAACTTGCATAAACATGTAAAGGGCAGTGTCCAGCTGGCCCCTCAAATAGTTCAATTCCATGTGATGATTTCCATCCACGGACCACAGTAGTAGCTACTACTTGTCTGCTCGTCGTACTTTCAATTTCATAGTTTGAAGCATTCAGTGTACTTGGGTTAACAAAACCACATGGTCATGGACTCATGCCAAGATACGACTACAACAGAAAGAAACAAACGTGCGTCCATGATTTTGCCATCACAAGTCTAGTTTAATCAGCTGGTGACAAAGTTTTGGCATCAGGATAGCATCATGCCAGCGCTAACAGCCTAACTCGTGCATGGCAAAGCCACATGCACAATCGAAAGGGAAAGGCCAAGGATTCTCCACTCACTCAGCAAGCAGGTTTGCAGCGTAATCTCCCCTTGAGGGTCACCACCTTAATCATGGCGACGGCCATCGACGTACCCGTCGCCGGTACGTTACCGTCAGGGATCGGGCATCAAATCTGCATTAAGCAGCACCTAACAGTGAGTGGGCGAGGCTTCCTCTCATTGTGTTCCTCTCGCTCGTAAAAAGACTAGAGAGCACCAGCAGTACTAGGATTCCTAGCTAACCACAGCGAGTGGGCGACGCTTCCTCTCATTGTGTTCCTCTCCAATGATTGATCCATTGTGATCTGATTTCTGTCGTGAAACACATCCCTTGTGCCGCGTACCCCCTCGCATCGCCTCCCCTCGGGCGACGCCAGGGGCTCCGTGCAGATGGGTGGCAACGGTGGCTGCAGATCTGGAGTCCTGCCCAGATCCGTCGCGGTGTGGCCCCGGCAGGCCAGCGGCGCGAGGAGGGACCGGCAAGGGGCGGCTGGAGGTCCCTGCCGGTGTGCTGACGGCGGTTTTCTTCTTCACGGCGAAGCTCCGTACGGTTCCAGTCAACAGGGAGATCGGGGGACGCGACTTCCGGTGAAAATCACACCGACTACGGTCATCCTCCTTTAATAAAAAATAATAATTCTGATTTCTGTCGTGTGTGTGCTTAGCTCGTTGATCATGTACCACATTGCCAAATACTTCCTCTGTTTTATAATGTAGTTCATATAAATTTTCTGTAAAGTCAAACTTTACAAACTTCCACCAAGCTTACAAAGAAAACTATTTATGTCTACAGTACCAAATATATACAACATGAAAACACGTCTTGTGATCTATCTACGGATATGTATATTCTAGATTTATGTGTTTTTCTCTACAAACTTGGTCAAGATTTATAAATTTTGGCTTTTCAAAAAATCTGTATGCACTACATGTGAACGGAGGGAGTAAAAAAATTAGCAAATTTTCAGAGAGAGAAATTATAGGTTTCAGTAGAAGAATTTCCCTAGTCCCTCGGCCTTAATCGGCAGGATATGAAGGTGCCAAGATGAATGGCCCTTTCGAAGCTACATCCAGACCCAACAAACGGCCAGTATGTAGCACTAGAATATATACTTACAAAATGCATTATTAGTTCCGGCAACGGTCTCCATCTTGGCATCCATAGACGGTCGGCTCAGACCTGGGAAACATGAGCGTGAAGCTCTCCTCCGGAGGTTTCAGTCCATCTTCGCATCCATCTGGAATGTACTGCTTAGTTAGGGAGCTTCCTGCATACCGTGAAATGCCAATACAGGTGAGAATAGACAGATGACCTACATACACCTCACATGGTGTACAGGACCAACCTCCTTTACGTGTCCAAAGTCAACAGTGAAACAAAGCTTAGCTTTACAGGCATACACACTACTTTTTTGACATGTATGTTTGTATTTACGGAAACTTCTAGGTGTCTCAAATCGATATAATTAAAAGCATGTATAAACTCTCCCCAGGGACAAAGAAAACAAATGTTTTGAACTCTACAAGTTCCTGGCTTCCAAAAGAAGCAGCATAGATCACATCAGGAAGATTGGCAAAAACAGGCGATTGCATACTCACTTACAGAAACTGATCAATATTGGTTGATCCTCTGATGTCTGATCGAGCTGGCCACGTCACGTCTTGTTTGCTTTACTCAGCACACCTGGAGGATTGGGGAATCGGATTCTGGAAAACCGTTGCCCACTCTTAATCCCTCTCCATCATTCAATCACATGCAAAAAAAAAAAGGATGCAAATGCGGGAATATACGCATCACGTTTTACCTTGCCGTCAATCTGACAGCTTGCAATGCACGAAACCTACTCATTTGCTTTGGTTTGTGTAGTTTTTTTTTTAAGAACGAAGGCTCGCGAAGAGCCCGGCTTTGAATTAACAAAGCCATCAACCGCCCAGGAGTTACAACAGACAACCAAACTTACAACGGTCAGAACGATACAACGGGGAACACTGGAAAGCCTACTCACTACAACCTCCGCAAGCCGCAAATGAATTGCAGCTTGCACAGGCCGAGCACTCCACACTAGGATCATATGTAGCAGAAAACGAAGCAGCACAGCAGGACATAGCCGACCTTCGAGGATGGACCATGCTCCAGGAACACCTAGAGAAGAAGGGAACCAACATCTTCCCTCTCAATCACCGAAAAGGGACCCTTCCCCCTCGCCATGGCACGTAGGCACCGCACCATCGGGATTTCGAGAAGCTCACCCTAGAGCTGGAAGAATGTCGCCCTTGCATCACAAGGTGGACGTAGGATGACCACATCGATTTGGGATATGCCGCGCCGGCTGCTCCGCCACAGTCCATGCCCAACTAGTTGGAGACAAGCTTCAAGGAATTGGACGACGCAGAGGAGGTAGCTCAATCCCTCACCTGCATAACCTCCCGACCGAGCCCCGCACCCTTGACGATGCCTCCAGCAAGGTCACGACGCGCAAGGCGCCGCTGCCGCCAAATCCGCCGAGGATAAAGGTTTTCACCCGGGCAGGGGGATCGGGGTGGAGAGCAGGGGACCTCGGCTGCGCCCCCATGAAGGAAAGCAGTGCCCTTGGGCGTTGCCGCCGCCGGGCCGGCCAGACCGGCCAAGGTTTCCCCCGGTTCCCTAGCTGACCACCAACACGCACCAACGTCGGAGCCAGAAACGCTAGCCCACACCGGAGGCGAGAGAGAGGCAGCAGGAAATAGGGATTTCGCACCTCCAAATCTGACGAAGAAAGCTTCACGCCGCGGCCGGATTGCACCAGCCACCTGCCGCCCGCGCGGCCGGGCACGCTGGCCAGCACCCCCTGCGAACGCCGCCCACCGCCCGACGACGTCGCCTCTCCGGCAAGGGCCGCCGCCCCAGGAACCACGGGCCTCCAAGAGGGGGAGGAGCGCCGAGATCCCCGCCGCCACCTTCACTGCCGTCCGCGCGGGCTTCCCGGCGGCCGTCTCTGGTAGCGGCGAGGGGGTGGAGGGGGGTGGCGGCGGCGGCGGAACCCTAGTCGCCCCTGAGTCGCCCAAGGGGACGACGCGAGGGCCGGGAGGAGGAAAGCCTTTGGTTTGTGTAGTGGGCATCAAGCTTGAGAGGAGCAAGCAAAGTGGTCGCAGCTTCCATCACAACGCGCAAGAATTTCCAACTCCAACCGCGGATGCAGGTGAACAGGATTTGGGAACATGGCAACAAGTGTAGATCAAGGCAACATCATCTAGGAATCAGATTGTGACTGGTCACCAAAGTCATTCATGACGAAGATGCATGCGATCTTACCCGAGCTAAGCAGTAGCATGCTAGCTTTAACAGAAAAGGTGAAAGGAGAGCCCATACCAGGATAACCAGTTGTCCGTGTATGTAGCATGTATGACCAAGCCGGCAACCGGTAGTGACGACCGAGTGCCCGCACCACCACGAGGAGTAATAAAATTGGTTAACTTCAGCAACATGCATGGCCCTTTCACGATGAGGAAGCATGCAGTTTTCAACACCAAATCAAATCACCCCTTGGCACTAACTGGGAGGAAGTGCCTTCCCTAAAGATCTGATGTTGACACAACCAAAAAGAGATCATTTACTATGCAAGCTAAGACCAGGCTTTAACAGGCGTAGTTCCATCCACTTAATGAAATGTTGCTCCACCTTGTTAATGATCAAACCTCAGTGCTTCCACCGTTTAGAAGCCACCTGTTAACACAGGCATAACAAACTTCTATTCTATTCAAGATTCAGTAAGGAAGGTTTACCCCCAATTAGCACGATAGGGAGGCTGTTCCTTCTTGCCACGGTGGAAATCCATATAAATTCCATCTTCATAATATTCATGCTAGTCGCGTGCCAGGTTTCACCACACACATATCACTGATTACTTATGAACTGAGTTTCGGCAGAAGAAATTTGCATTTCCATAATAATTGCCTTGGGTCAAATCAGCACCTTATCAGAGCATGACTCTTTCTCTTGCAAAATTTGAGGTGCTAACCTATGCATTCAGAAACTATTTAAATAGCCTCAATCCATCTTTTGTTTCAAGAAAAACTCCAACTTTTCTCATCCAAGTTTTGCAGTACGTACCTTAAGTCCGCTTCACGAGTTTATATGTGTCTTCTATTATGAATCTAAAGTGATGTTGCTACGAGTCCCTCCTTTCCGATTTAAAAAGCTTAGACATATTCCTAGATCGATAATTTGACTAATATAATACAAATTATATATATAATACAAATTATATGTTACAAAAGTGATACCGTTACAAAATGTAGATCGACAATTTGACAAGTGTAGTACCACTTGTATGTGAAAAAAAAATTGTCGGTTTAGGAATACGTGTAGGCCTTTTAAACCGAAAAGGAGGAAGCCACTAAACATTTATCAATAGGAGTCAAAACGATATTAGGTCATACCTAGATACATAGATGTATTTTTTAGTCACAAGTGTATGCTTGTATTATACTACATTTCGTTACCATGAGCGATGGTCGGTTCAACAATTAAGATCTCTAGATCGGACTAATTTTTTTCATGTTGTGGCTTATTTTGCTTCTCGTTGATACCACATGTCACCTAGACGTCCACCGAAAGTCGGCCCATCAGCCGCGCTAAGGATCAAGGAAGGAGCTGGTTTGGAGTACACGACAAGCCTACCCAGAGATCATGGAGGATCATCAACCACCATAGCTGACTAGGACCCGTTGTAATCCTAGGCCTCGTCGACCTTTCTAAGGCGAGATGGGGCTAGTCACTGGACATAGAACATTATCATAGCTTCACCCCCTTGATACACCTACGATCATCCTTTACCTTGTACACCCCATCCATAAATATAATCGAACATCAGTAGGGTTTTATCTCCAGAGAGAAACCCTGACATGTGTAAATATTGCTCGCTGCTTACCTTCTAGATCATCTGACTAGCCGCGAGACCAAGAGGGTCTGCTGGATTTTACATCGGCATTCTGCAATCATTGATGACGGTGTAGTCTTTGGATAGAACCTCCTCCGTGTTAGGTTGTTTATCTACTACTAGTACTTTGTATTCATATCTGTAAAACAGCTGATTTTCCTTTCTTTTTATTTTTGACATATTGACTGTGTACATCTTGTTATTCCAAACTTGAATATTCGTTCCTTGCAATTATATTAACTCCATATATATAATAATGTCCTTGTGCAAAAAGAAAGTTTGGGCTAAGCAGTGTCAGCATCCGACAACGTTAAAGGAGTTTATCCTCAAGTCGGCGTGTAGCGATTGTTGGTTTTGATCTGACGGCTTAAACAGGCAGTTAGATCTATTAGTCTAACAAAAAAAAGGGATAAAGGGATAACGATAAGTGAAGGGGTCCACGTACCAACGTACGTGAGCCTCGATCAGAACTAACGCGCCCTGATCGGGGGCGCCCAAAAACCAACTCAGGTTTTGGGTCCCCTGCCGCCAGCGCCATATTAAAAGGGATACGGGAGAGAGCTGGGCACCTGCGAGATTACAATTCACGTAAGGTTTACTCTCCTTCCGATATTCTCTCACCCCATCCGATCAGGGGGAGTGCTGCAGCGACGGGAAGACCTAAGCCAGCCGCCGCCGCTGTCCCTGGGCAGTGTCGGTGGCGTCCTGAAGGAATCAGGACGTCGAGGAGAACATCTACTTCGACTACATCACCCCTGCATCACGCCTGCACCGAGCAGGCGATCATGTCCACTCCCGTGACATGTAAAGAAACCCTAAACCCTTCTCTGTTCATGTTTTAGGTGATCTAGATGCAATCTGTTTCTGCTAATGGCATCCCAGAGATGCACAATTAGTCCAACAATGGTATCAGTCGCCAATCTTGATTGCAAAAGATTCCTTTATTGTTGATCAGTAGATCACTATCATGTTTAGATCAATGACATGTTTAGGGTTTATGATCAAGATTGAAAGTTTTACCCCTGGTTAGCCCAAATATGCATGCTACTGTCTTAATGCCCTCATGTTGTATTCTAATTTGCCACGGATCTCCACTGCCATTATGCTTAATCATTTTTAATTAAGCCTCTAAAGAATTAATGCTCATGATTAAGTTTCTGTTAATTTAACTTGATCCTCTTTTAAGTATCTGTTTCCGTTTGGATTATCAAATTAGAAGGCAGAGGGATACATAGCACACATACAGTAGCAAAATCCCATGTTGAAGAACCCTAGAAAAATCCCCAATTTCGGTAGAACCCTAATTCTTTAATTAGGGCTGTTTTTAATCCAATCAAGCACTGATGTACACGAATTTGAAAAGAATGAGGAGAATCCTCACCTAACGCGCCGCGTACTCGCCTCTTCCCTTCGGGGCCCGCGCAGCGCCCACCGTTGCGCGAGGGCGAAGACGCCGCGACGCCGCCGTCCTCGGGACGACGCGCGGGACGCAGTTGAGCCGCCGCCGCTTCCGCTCGAATGGACGCGCCCTTGTCTTGGCTGACGCCGAGCAAGTCGCCGTCGCTCCTCATGCCGCGGTGGCCGGCGTCCCTCCTCCCTCCTTGATGCGCCATGTGCACGGACGCCGGGGCAACGCTCGATGGGGGAGCGCGCAGGATTCATCCTGCTGCACGCTCCTCCGGCGAGCGCAACCGCCGCGCCGCCATGGCCGGCGCGCCTCGAGCGGCCGTGGCACCGCCGCTCTCTTCGCGAGCGAGAAATGCGGGGGAAGGGGGAGAAAATGACTAGGGTTAGGCCGGTCGGCACTTTTGTTCGGGCTCCAAGCCGCGCTGGCCGTCCGATTCGATCGAGCGGCTCTCAGCGACGCGGAGCACCGGCTCGGGCCTTCGGGCATTAATGGGCCATTTTCGGTCACGGGCTTCGGCCCAGGTTGCCTTAGCCCAGCGCGTTTTTTTTTCTTTACGATTTGCTGCTGGGCTGGACCGATTTACGTGTAGCTGTGGGGTATTTCGGGCCAAAATTACTGTCGCGATTTTCAGTTTTTTCCAGTGCGTTTAAGTTCATAAATATTATGATTTGCACTGTTTAAACCAGAAAATGCCTAAAAATAAAATGAACACATTATTATTCTGGGTAAAATTGAACCAACGAGATTTTTTATTCAGGATTTATTATGTGTTTTGCATGATGAATTTTTAGACATCAAAAATAATGATATTTTCTTTTATGTTGATGTTTAAATTAAGAATGAAATGACTCTAATTTTAATTCGGACCAACGTTGTTTTATTATTACGAGTCATCCCCTGTGATATTTTCATTCCATGTTTTTTCTGCCCAACGGTGTTTTGACATGGAGTTGAAATTAAATACTTGGCATGTTTGTTTATTTACCAACGTAAATTTATAATCATGCAAGTTTACTTATGAACTTTTATGATGATTTCAGCTTCCGCTCCATTCCGGTCCGACACGATCGAACCACTTACGGGGAGTAACTTCCCTCGTTGGAAGTCCCAAGTCGAATTATGTTTGGGTTGTAATGAATTTGACTATGCCTTGAGGGAAGAAAAACCTGTGGCACCTGTGGCAGGTGTCACAGGCTCTGCAGAACTCAAGAAGGAGTATGATGTTAAGATGGAAAAGTGGAATAAGTCCAACCATATTGCGCTTCTCATCATGAAAGCGACAATATCGCCGGACATTTCTGAAGCACTCCCTAAGAAAGATACTGCTAAAGATTTCCTCACTGAAATGGAGGAGCAATTTAAAGGCTCCGACAAAGTGTATGCTCATGAGCTTTTTGCTAAACTTCTTCAGAAATACACTATTGACGGAAATGTTAGGCAGCACATGTTGAGGGTGGTAAATGCTTTCACCAAGCTTAAGGCTTTGGAGTGTTCTTTAAGTGAAGCCCTTCTTGTCATAATTATTCTTGAGTCTCTTCCTGAAGAGTTTGAACAATTTAAGGTCAACTATAACTCTCTAAAGGAAAAATGGCCACTCTCTGAGATGACCGCAAGGATCGTCCAGGAGGAAGAAAGAATCATGAGGCAGAAGAAAGACCATGTCTTTCATGTTGGCTCTAACAAGAGAAAGCATGACGGACAAGGTTTCCCTAAGCCTCAGAAAAGGCAAGTCAAGAAAGAAGGCACTAAGCCATTTAACCCTAAGGCATTCAAGGGTAAAGAAGCCGGTGGTTCTTCTTCTGCTCCTAGCAGCTCCACTGCTGGAGAAAATGCTTGTAACTTCTGCAAAGAAGAGGGACACTATCAAAGGGACTGCCCAGGCTTTCTAAAATGGATGAACAAAAGAGGTATTGATGAAATTACTTTTGTAGATGAATCACTTTATGTTGATTTTTCAATAAAGTCATGGTGGATTGATTCAGGGGCAACCACTCACGTTGCTAACTCTATGCAGGGATTCGATACGATCCAAACCATAAGAGGAGGAACAAGAAAACTTAAGGTTGCGAACGGAGTTGAGGCCGATGTTGAAGCTGTGGGATCTCTCACGTTGGAGCTACACACTGGCCACACTCTTAGATTGAATAATGTTATTTATGTGCCTACCTTAAGTAGGAATTTGATTTCAGTTTCTCGTTTAGATGATGATATGTATGAGTGCCATTTTGGCAAGAAACAATTTGCTTTGATCAAATGTAATAAGAATGTAGGCATCGGTGTTAGACGAGGCCAACTATACATGTTATCTCTTAATAATGATTCAGTTATGCATGTGAGTGATGCAATTAATGTTGAGAAGAAATGGAAAGGAGTAAGTAATTCTTCGAAATTGTGGCATTGTCGTTTGGGCCACATTTCGAGGGGGGGAATGGAACGCTTAGTTAAAAATGAAATACTCCTCCCATTAGACTTCTCAGATGCAGACAAATGTGTCGACTGCATTAAAGGAAAATTTGCAAAAACAATTAAGAAAGGAGCAGTTAGAGCCACAAGGGTTTTAGAATTAATTCACACCGACATATGTGGACCCCTTAATGTTAAGTCTGTAGATGGTTTTGATTCGTTCATTACATTCACAGATGACTTTTCCCGCTATGGGTATATTTATCCCATACGTGACCGATCGGAAGCTTTGGAGAAATTCAAAGTCTATAAAGCGGAGGTTGAAAATCAACTGAACGCAAAAATAAAAGTTGTACGGTCTGATCGCGGGGGAGAGTATTATGGTAGGCATGCTCCTTATGGGCAGATTCCTGGACCTTTTGCCAAGTTCTTATCTGAAAATGGAATCATTGCTCAGTACTCAATGCCTGGTGAACCACAACAAAATGGTGTGGCCGAGCGCCGCAACCGCACCCTTATGGATATGGTGCGAAGCATGCTTAGTCACTCTAGTTTACCAGTAAGCCTTTGGATAGAGGCATTAAAGACAGTTGCACACATACTAAATCTTGCTCCAACTAAGTCAGCACCGAACACACCTTACGAGATGTGGGCGGGAAAGAAACCGAGCTTGAATTACTTACGGGTGTGGGGTTGTCCTGCTGAAGCTAAAGTTTTCAATCCACAACTTAAGAAACTGGATCCAAAAACAGTTAGCTGTTTCTTCGTTGGATACCCTCATAGGGGAAAGGGATATCGTTTTTATTGTCCAAGACACACCACCAAGTTTGTGGAGACTAGACAAGCGGTATTTTTTGAGGATAATGAGGTCACAAATTTAAGGGAGATCAATCTTGAGGAGAAGCGGGTTTGTGTACCATCCCCGACTATCCAAGAGATTGTTTTTCCAATACGAAGAAATGTGACATCTGATGATCCTGAATCTCACGGTTCAGTCTCTCAGTCAAATGGTGATCCAGAAACTAATAATGAGAATCCAAACACAAATGAGGATCTCAGAGAAAATAATGAAAATGATGATGTTCCACCACCACCTTCGCCCATGGGTAGACCACGGCGTGAGAGGAAGAAAGCCATATCAGATGATTATATCACTTTTTTGATGGAGGACATGAATGATATGGGAAAGGTGGAGGATCCAACCTCATATAAGGAAGCCATTAAAAGCGAAAATTCGTCCAAATGGTTGGTTGCCATGGAAGACGAGTTGAAATCTATGGGCTCAAACGATGTATGGGACTTAGTAGAAGTTCCCGATGGAGCTAAGAAAGTAGGCTGCAAGTGGGTCTACAAAACCAAGTATGATTCCAAAGGGAATGTCGAACGGTTCAAGGCAAGGCTAGTGGCAAAAGGGTATACACAGAGAGAAGGCATTGATTATAAGCAAACCTTCTCCCCTGTGTCAACCAAGGATTCTTTCAGAATCATAATGGCATTAGTAGCTCATTACGACCTAGAACTACACCAAATGGATGTTAAAACGGCATTTCTAAATGGTGACTTAAAAGAAGATGTTTACATGGCTCAGCCAGAAGGCTTTGTTGTGGAAGGAAAGGAACATTTAGCATGTCGTCTAAAGAAATCAATTTATGGCTTGAAGCAAGCTTCAAGAGAGTGGTACCTCAAGTTTGATAAAATTATCAAAACTTTTGGTTTCACCGAAAATGTTGTGGACAACTGCATATACGTTAAGTTTAAAGGCAGTAGGTTCACATTTTTAGTCCTATACGTTGATGACATATTGTTGGCATGTAGCGATAAGGATATGCTGTTGTTGGAAATATGCCCTAGAGGCAATAATAAAAGTATTATTATATTTCATTGTTCATGATAATTGTCTTGTATTCATGCTATAACTGTATTATCCGGAAATCGTAATACACGTGTGAATACTTAGACCACACTATGTCCCTGGTAAGCCTCTAGTTGACCAGCTCGTTGTGATCAACAGATAGTCATGGTTTCCTGACTATGGACATTGGATGTCGTTGATAACGGGATCACATCATTAGGAGAATGATGTGATGGACAAGACCCAATCCTAAGCATAGCATAAAAGATCGTGTAGTTCGTTTTGCTAGAGCTTTGCAAGTGTCAAGTATCTCTTCCTTCGACCATGAGATCGTGTAACTCCCGGATACCGTAAGAATGCCTTGGGTGTACCAAACGTCACAACGTAACTGGGTGACTATAAAGGTACATTACAGGTATCTCCGAAAGTAGCTGTTGGGTTGACACGGATCGAGACTGGGATTTGTCACTCCGTATGACGGAAAGGTATCTCTGGGCCCACTCGGTAATGCATCATCATATTGAGCTCAATGTGACCAAGGTGTTGGACACGGGATCATGCATTACGGTACGAGTAAAGTGACTTGCCGGTAACGAGACTGAACAAGGTATTGGGATACCGACGATCGAGTCTCGGGCAAGTAACGTACCGATTGACAAAGGGAATTGCATACGGGGTTTGATCGAATCCTCGACATAGTGGTTCATCCGATGACAACATCGAGGAGCATGTGGGAGCCATCATGGGTATCCAGATCCCGCTGATGGTTATTGACTGAGAGAGTCTCGGTCATGTCTGCATGTCTCCCGAACCCCTAGGGTCTACACACTTAAGGTTCGGTGACGCTAGGGTTATGAAGATATGTATATGCAGAAACCCGAATGTTGTTCGGAGTCCCGGATGAGATCCCGGACGTCACGAGGAGTTCCGGAATGGTCCGGAGGTAAAGAATTATATATAGGAAGTGCTATTTCGGGCACCGGGACAAGTTTCGGGGTTATCGGTATTGTACCGGGACCACCGGAAGGGTCCCGGGGGTCCACCGGGTGGGGCCACCTGTCCCGGGGGGCCACATGAGCTGTAGGGGGTGCGCCTTGGCCATCATGGGCCAAGGGCACCAGCCCCTATAGGCCCATGCGCCTAGGGTTTCCCCCTAGGAGGAGTCCTAGTGGTGGAAGGCACCCCTAGGTGCCTTGGGGGGGGAGGGAAACCTCCCCTAGGCCGCCGCCCCCCCTAGTAGATCTCATCTACTAGGGCCGACGCCCCCCCCTTGGCACCCCTATATATAGTGGGGGGGGGAGAGGAGGAGAACACACCAGCCCCTGGCGCCTCCACCTCCCCCCGTTACATCTCTCCCTCGTAGTCTCGGCGTAGCCCTGCTGCTGTGACGCCCTGCATCCACCACCACGCCGTCGTGCTGCTGGATCTTCATCAACCTCTCCTTCCCCTTGCTGGATCAAGAAGGAGGAGACGTCTCCCGTCCCGTACGTGTGTTGAACGCGGAGGTGCCGTCCGTTCGGTGCTGGTCATCGGTGATTTGGATCACGTCGAGTACGACTACATCATCACCTTGCAAGCTTCCGCACGCGATCTACAAGTGGTATGTAGATGCAAACTCTCTCCCTAGACTCGTTGCTTGGATGAACTCATAGATGGATCTTGGTGAAACCGTAGGAAAATTTTTAATTTTCTGCAACGTTCCCCAACAGCTGCATGAGACCAAGAATTTTCTGTCATCCAGTTTTGATATGAAAGATCTTGGTGAAGCCTCGTATGTCCTCGGCATCGAGATTCATCGAGATAGGTCCAGAGGAACGTTAGGACTATCTCAAAAGGCATACTTTGAGAGAGTACTGAAAAAATTCAATATGCATAAGTGCTCACCCTCACCTGCTCCTATAGTTAAGGGCGATAAGTTTGGGACATTTCAATGTCCGAGGAACCAATGTGAAACTGATCAGATGAAGTCGGTTCCTTATGCTTCAGCTGTTGGAAGCATCATGTATGCTCAAGTGTGTACACGCCCAGACTTATGTTTTGTAACCGGGGTGCTTGGCAGATACCAATCAAATCCAGGACCGGACCACTGGAAGGCCGCAAAGAAAGTCTTGCGTTATATGCAAGGAACTAAGGACTTCATGCTTACATATAAAAGAACTGATAACCTAGAAATTGTTGGTTATTCAGACTCTGATTTTGCCGGATGTGTGGATAGTATGAGATCCACGTCAGGTTATATATTCACACTCGCGGGAGGAGCTATATCGTGGAAAAGCTCCAAACAAACGTTAACTGCTGGATCTACGATGCAAGCAGAATTTGTAGCATGTTATGAGGCCACCGGGCAGGCTGTATGGCTCAAGAATTTTATACCCGGACTTAAAGTGGTTGACAGCATATCTAAACCAATTTTATTGTACTGCGATAATGAACCAGCAGTTTTCTATACGAGTAACAACAGGTCAAGTAATGCTGCCAGACACATTGACATAAAGTATCGTGTTGTGAAAGATAGAATCCAGGATCAAACAGTTGATGTTAAACATATAAGAACGAAGCATATGCTTGCGGATCCGCTAACGAAAGGCTTACCACCCAGTATCTTTCGTGAGCATGTTGCCGGCATGGGACTACTGGAGGCCTGATGATTCTGGAATAAGAGGACCATTAAAATAAACCACTCCCCAATTAGTAAAATGTTTTCCATTTCGAAATAGGCGGGTGTACTATAAGTGTTGAGGTTCTATGGCGTTTTGAGCTGTTGTAACACCTCACTTTGGTACATCATTCCTATATAGAATGGGCGAATGAAGTTAAGCCTAACGATCAAGGGGGAGAATGTTGGTTTTGATCTGACGGCTTAAACAGACAGTTAGATCTATTAGTCTAACAAAAAAAAAGGGATAAAGGGATAACGATAAGTGAAGGGGTCCACGTACCAACGTACGTGAGCCTCGATCAGAACTAACGCGCCCTGATCGGGGGCGCCCAAAAACCAACTCAGGTTTTGGGTCCCCTGTCGCCAGCGCCATATTAAAAGGGATACGGGAGAGAGCTGGGCACCTGCGAGATTACAATTCACGTAAGGTTTACTCTTCTCCCGATATTCTCTCACCCCATCCGATCAGGGGGAGTGCTGCAGCGACGGGAAGACCTAAGCCAGCCGCCGCCGCTGTCCCTGGGCAGTGTCGGTGGCGTCCTGAAGGAATCAGGACGTCGAGGAGAACATCTACTTCGACTACATCACCCCTGCATCACGCCTGCACCGAGCAGGCGATCATGTCCACTCCCGTGACATGTAAAGAAACCCTAAACCCTTCTCTGTTCATGTTTTAGGTGATCTAGATGCAATCTGTTTCTGCTAATGGCATCCCAGAGATGCACAATTAGTCCAACAATGACACCGACCGCGCTAGGCTCCACAGGTCGCCGTCGCTGGCGCCTGTGATCGAGGAAACGTGTAGCGTGCCACCACCGGAGTAGGGCGTGGCGCCGCTGAGTTCGTCGACGATGAAGGGCATGCCATTCGTCGTCTTGGCCGACGGGGCGTCGGACAGGCCGTTGAGCTCGTACTCCACGAGCCGGTCAAGGGCGGCCCAGTCGCCGCTGTACTCGGTCGGCGGCGGCAGGAGTCCGCCGGGAAGGACGTGCTCGAGCGGCGGGAGCTTCATGAACTTCTCGTATAGGGTGCTGCTGCCGTTGTGGCCCGCGCCGTCGATCAGGTGGTCCAGCGCTGACGATGATGGATTGGTGGTCTCCTGCTTGCACGGCGTCATGTACTGGTTGAGAATATGGTCAAGCGCGTCGTCGCTGGCGGAGTAATGCTGCTGTATCTGGGTAGCCTTGGCGTGGTCGCTGGCGGTGGCCACCGTCGACGAGCAGTTGCGCCGGCTGCGCGCCATGGCACCGGCGCCGACCAGGTTGTTGGACGCCGCGGCACTACTGCCGCCGTTCTGGCCAGCTAGGTGCTGCACGGCGATGTTTTCTTCTTGAACAACCTGCAGATGACCCACCCGTCCTCCTGCGCCGACGACTGGTCCCCTGCCACGCCGCCCATCTGCTCATATCATACGGATAACACCGTCAATTAATTTGCATCAGATCGATCGGTGGGTAATTAGATTAGGCTAATCATGCATGGTGTTGAATTTTCTAATGGAACGTACTACTCCCAATAGCTAAGCCAGCTCAAAAGGTATGTCGATGTCCTAGGGTTTGACCCTAGAAAAAGCTCTCTCAATAATGGGGCTTTGTTAATTACTCCTTCTGTACTATACCTTTCCATGACGCCCACCCGATCGAAAGGAAATCCCAACTCATACTCGCAAAATAGAATTAATTAATTCAATAATTCTACACCTACATGAAGTTACGAAAGTTCTAGATC